>NW_016107388.1:3654771-3671929 GCF_001604975.1 Cebus imitator | reverse complement strand
TTTATTTTGTCTCTCTGCCTTTTAATTCAGGGACTTAATCCAACAACCTGAAAAATAATGATAATTATGTCATCATTGATATGTATGTATTTATTTTTGAGACAGGGTCTTGCTCTGCCACTCAGGCTGGAGTGGAGTGGTGTGATCGTGGGTCACTGCAGCCTTGACTTCCTGGGCTCAAGCAATCCTCCCGTCTCAGCTTCCTGAGTGGCTGGGACTAAAGGAATGCCTCACCATGCCTGGCTAATTTTTGTATTATTTTGTAGATACCGGGTTTTGTCATTTTGCTCAGGCTGGTCTTGAACTTCTAGACTCAAGCGAACCACCAGCCCCGGCCTCCCAAAGTGCTGGGATTACAGGCATGAGTGGCCATGCCTGGCTGGTATTTTACTATTTATAGTTTACGTTTTTTTATTCCTTTATTTCTTCTTTCTTACCTTTTAATGAACTTTTGAATATTTATTAGAATGCCCTTTTAATTTATCTATGAAGCTTTTTTGATCTCTACCTATTCATGTTTTCTTAAAGTGGTTGTTCTAGGGATATGTCTTCTTAACTTTTCACAATCTGCTTAGAAATAGGGTTGTATGCTTTGGGAAATGTGGAAACCTGGTAGCTATGCAGGAGGACTATTTACCATTCCCATGCTAGTATTTGTGCTAGAGTTGTCATATGAATCACATTTACATACATTGTAAATCTCACTAAATGTTGTAATTTTTGCTTTAGTCATATGTATTTTAAAGAAATTAAGAATTATAATAGTCTTCCCATATTTACCTAGATTTTTACCATTTCTGATGCTCTTCGTTCTTTCTTGAAAATCTGTTTGCTTCTAGTGTCATTTTACTTCAGTCCGAATAACTTTTTAAATAAATTTTTTTATAGCATGTTTTCTGTCAACAAATGCTTGGCTTTTATACTCTTTTTAGTGTATTTACTTTAGCCTCACTCTTGGAGGATATTTTCACTGGTTTGACTATTTCTTTTCTCACTCTCAAGATGCGATTCCACTTTTATGTTTCTTCGGCTTCATTGGTTTCTGATGAGAAGTCAGTGATTACTCAAATATTGTTCCCCTCTGTGTAATGTGTTCTTTTTCCTCTGGCGGTTTTCAAGGTTTTCTCTCTGTCTTTAGTTTTCAACAGTTTGTCTCCATATGCCTAAGCATGCTTTTACTTGTTTTTAATCCTACCTGGGATACACTGAACTTGAGCCTGTAAATTTCTATCTTTCATCAAATTGGGACTTTTTTGGCCATTATTTCTTCAAAAATTGTTCTGCTCCATCCCCTCGCTTCAAAAATTACGTAATATGCAGCTATGGTATATTAAACATTTTGATGTTATCCCAGTGGTCTTGGAGACTCTCTTAGAATTTTTATTTTTTTTTCTTTTTTTTCAGATTGGATAATTTCCACGGCTTCATTTTCAAGTTAATTGACTTTTTCCTCTGTCATTTTCATTATGCTGTTAGACTTATTCAGTGATTGTTTAAAAATAATTGACAACTAAAAACAGTTCTATAATTTCTGTTTGAGTTTTTAAAATGGGTTTACGTTTTTATCTCACAGCCGAGCCTCCCTGTCTTTCGATCCCGATAGAGAAAAATAGGCATGGCAGCATCATTTCTTTGTGGAACTCTGGTTTGTTATCCTGCTGGTGCTGCTGCGTTTATGAGCACCTTCCCACTCACCCATTTTCCTGTCTCTACCGCATAACGTTTATCACAGAGATGCCACCGACACTTATGTTAATGAAAATTAACAACATTCATTAGTGTTATTTGATCTATAATAGACTATATTCGCAGATTCCAATGCTCGTCCTGGGACTGAGAAGCAGATTATACCCTAAGTGTATGGGGGAGGTGTCGCTGGGGAGAGCAGAGGAGGAAACCTTATTGTGCATATGCAAGATGGTCATTCCAGCTTTATCTTAAAGCATAAGCACAATCTTGTTCTGTTTTTTCCTCTTTAATAACCTTCTTTTAAATATTATATTAATATATTTTATGTTATATAAACTGTTTATCTCATAATATAATTTTTATAATTATATAAAATAATAATATGAAATAATATGAAATATCTTTGATTTGCATCATAATAGGCTGGAATATATCTCCAAATATTTTCTTCTCAAGAATATATCAGGGATATGTATATTTAAAGCCCACATCCCCTTTTAAATTGACATATAATTCACATGCCACAAAATTCATTCTGTTAAAAAGTATACAATTCTGTGGTTTCTGGTATATTCACAAAGTTGTGCAACTATCACGACTGTCTAACACTACGTGATTTCAGAAATTTCTAATACCTCCAAAGACATCCTGTATTTACTTATAGTCAGTTTCCATTTTCCCTTCCCCTTATCTCCTGGCAACCTCTAATCTACTTTCTGTCTTTACAGATTTGCCTCTTCTGAATATTGTATATAAATGGAATCATACACTATTTGTCCTTTTATATGTCTATATTTGAGTTATTTCTATTTTTGGCTATTATGAATCACGCAGCTATGAACATTCGTGTGCAAGTTTTTGTGTGGACATATGTTTCCACTTCTCTTGCGTATTTACCTAGGAGTGAAGTTGCTGGATTCTAAGCCCTGTCATAGAAATGGATTCTGTTAGTGTCACACGAGAGACAATACCACTAATGAAAATATCTTGGAGTTATAACTTTCCTTTAAAAACTAAGTAAGTATTTCTTTGTAATCATTTTTCTCTACATAGATGTGTACAGAATTTTTTTTTCCGTCAATCCAAGTAGCCACAGTAGTGTGGTTTGGGAGGAACAGATCTCACTATGGTGTTTTTTTTTTTTTTTTGACAGAGTTTCACTGTTTTGCAATGGCACAATCTTGGCTCACTGCAACCTCTGCCTTCTGGGTTTAAGCATTTTCTTAGCCTCCGGAGTAGCTGAGATTACAGGCATCTACCACCGTGCCCAGCTAATTTTTGTATTTTAGTAGAGATGGGTTTCACCACGTTGGCCAGGCTGATCTTGAACTTCTGACCTCAGGTGATTTACCCACCTGGGCCTCCCAACATGCTAGAATTACAGGCCTGAGCCACTGCATCCGGTCTCACGTGTTTTTTTATTGCTCTGCCCAGCAGCCTTTGTTTGTATTTTGCTGTGTGCATATGTGTGTTTGTGTGTGTGTGTTTTCAACTCAGTTTCATCAACCTTACTTTTAGAGGAAAAGAAATTCTTTAGCAGAAAGTGTTTTTAGTGAATAGACTTCTAAGATTCTGGCATCAGGCTTTGGAGGCTGTGTGCATTTCATCTTTTCTGTTTTCTCATAGTTACTTTAGTGGGAAACTGAGAGACACGTCTTCGTTGACAAATGTTAGTGAAACCAGATGTTTCAGTTCCTTTTTCCTCAGAGGTTAGCCTATATTTTGGGTCTGACAGGGGACACATTCTTACAGGGTTAAGAAAGGTCCTAACAAATTGTCAAGAAGCCGAGCCCACACAGTCGGAGTAGAGGTGGGACAATGGTGGTAGTATGACATGTCACAGGATGCTTTGTTTAGCACTTTTCCATGGCATTTCACTGGATCTCTTTCAGCTGTAGTTGACCTTAGTTTTAAAGACGCATCAGAAATAAACCTCAGCCAACTGTCTTCCCAGAACAGACAATGACACAAGCCGCGCTGTGAATCCGGAAGCATTACGGGAGCGCAGGGGCCCCGAAGAGGGAGGAGGCCCAGACGGTCATGGTGACCGGAGCCCTGGGAGGAGTGGGCGTTTTACCCTCAGAGCAAGGCCAGGCCTGGGTGTGATGTGATCCGTCCTGGGTCTTAAGAAGTAGAACAGTCTGGTTGTAGGATGGGCATCGGATTGGCGGGGGCACGAAGGGATGCTAGGTATCCCTTGGCCATTGTTGATGACAGCAGCAGACATGGAGGAAAGTGGATGGGCAGGTCGATATTCAGATATTCCGGTTAGAAATAGCAGAGTGAAGACATCGCCTTGCAACTGCTAAAAGCAAGAAAAAAAGGGAAAGAAGAAAAATTGACTTCTCATAATCCTAAATTGTGTGATAAAAAATATTTGCCAAATACAATAGATTTTGAGCGGAATGAATGGAGAGCGCACAGAGTGGAAATATGTCTGAAATTTCATGTTGGGCCACATTTTCCAGCAGTAGGTGGCACACTTCTAATGGGCCCAACCTACGCTCCTTTACGTGAACTGGTGTGCTCTGGGGTCACAGGGTACTCGCAGGGCTCCTGACATCACTCATACCACAGAGTGGAAGGGTGTCCAGAGGAGGCAGAAGCTCCAGAGACATCTTTGTAAGGAATAACTGCTAGGTGTCAACTGCTCTGCAGCTGCTATTCACAGCACACACACACATATATTTACATACATATAGTCACCACCATGACGCGAGCCCTCGTGACATACAGGGGTGTGATGAGCAATCATACACACCATTATTACTCATCTAGAGAAGCGATGGAAATAAACTATCAATTAAGATAACAATAAAACTACAGCGTTTCTATAAAATTACCTGGAAAAGAATGAGCCGTATCTTTAGGGGGAAAAATTAAAAACAATTCAAAAACATTTTAGAAACATCAGATAGTGATGAAAATGTTAATTTTGCCCAATTACTTGATACATTCGATTCAGTTTGAATTAAAATCCTGCAGATGTTTGTGGATGCTTAGGAAACTGATCCTGAAATTTATGTGAAAGAATAAGGCTCCACAAAAATGTTAGGCAGCTTTGAAAAAGTAGGGCAAAGAGTTGGTGTGCATCCTGTTTTACAAGTCTACACAATGGAATGCATGGTCGTCTGTGGGAGCTAACCAAGAACCTAGCAAAGCAGAGAAGAAAACTCATGTTTGCCAAGCTCGATGAGTGATAGCAGAGGCAACGTGAGTCATTTGGAAGCACGTCTTATTTGTTGATGAGACTTGAAAAATTGGCCCACAACTGTATCTGCAGAAAAACATTAAACCCTCTTAACTTTGAATGTAGAGGCGAGCTCCAGGTCAAGTCACACTCTAAATGTGAAAATAAAATTATGAATCAGATAGAAGAAAATGTAGGAGAATATCCTTGTGACTTTTAAGTAGGAATAATTTATTTAAAATTTGCCAAAGTAAAAACCATAAGTGAAAAAATAGATGGATTTTATTATGTCAGAATTAAATGGTATCATTCTATAAAGAACAACAAAGACAGGCTTAATAACTGGGATGATGGACTAGATGAAGATATTTGCAATGTTTAATGCTAACAAGAATCAATATCTAGATTATTAGAAGTCAGAAAGAGAAATATAGTAAACCCGATAGAAAATGGACAAACAGTGTAAATAGACATTTTTCAGAAGAAGAAAACTGAATGGTTAATAAAGCATGTGAAGAGATGTTCAGCTATCTTAGTCAATAAGAGATGAAAGTAAAAAACAATAAGAGGCAACTTTGAGTCCACATGGATAGGAAAAATTAGAAAACTGATTCACATTAAGTGCTGGTGAAGATATGAGTAATAGGGAATCTTTGAACACTGTTAGCTGCATCTTCAACTAGTCACCCAACATCTAAATAATATTAAGAATATATGTTTTTATGACCCAGGAAGCCAAATCCTGGTTACTTCTTCCAAGAAAAATTTTGTACAAGTCTGTGAAGAGATGTGTACAGAAACGTTTATTGAATCATAGTTGTATTAAGGAATTGGAAGTAAGCTGGGTGGCCATAGGTAGGGAAATTGAGGAATAAACTCTGAGTCTCAAATATAGAGTATTGGACAGCAACCAGAAATAACAATGTAGGATTTACCTAGAGTCATGGTTAGACATCAGAAGACACAGTGAGTATAAAATAGGAAGAATAGTTCACAATATTATTTATGTAGGTTAAAAATATGCACATAGTAAAATACTATAAATTTAAAAAGATACATACATGTATTAATAAATAAACATATAGAGAATTTATTAGACGTGTATATAAATTAAATAGAATAGGTGGCTGTGGAGAAAAGTAATAATAATAAAGGACAAAATATAGAAAATAAAAAAATGAAATAAGGGAGACCTTGTGTAAATAAAGACTTATGAAAGGAACTAAGAAGTATTATTTTCCAGATAATGCACCTGGGGTCTCAATAGAGACACAAAGTTATGTAAAAACAAAGCAGAACAATTTCAAAGACATAATAAAGAAGAAAAGCTTTTTAAAAATAAAGGAGTGTCCAAGTCTTCCCATTAAAATGGCACCCTGTGTCCCAGAAGAAAAAAGACAAAATAATCTCTATGATATCCTGATAATATTATAGGCTAGACAGAGGCAGAACTCTGAATCCCAACAAACAAAACACAGAGGGAAAGCCAAGTTGGTCTCAGACTCAGCAGCACCTTTTAATGAGAGGAGATAGTGGAGAAATGAGAATCTCACATGGCACTTACTTCGTTCAACTCTAATGACGACAGATATTTTCAGTTATTCAAAACTCAGGAAATACTGTCTGAGCCCTTTTAAAGAAACTGATGAAGATATCTAGCCAAACAGAGATAAAACGAGAAACAATAGAAAATAAAATCAAGGATAAATGCTCCCCACAGGGATTCTGGTTACGGGATTGGATATGAGCATCCCAGATCTCCATGATGTAGAGGTAGTAATAGAATACAGGAGAGCAGGCCTGGGATGGAAGGGCCAGAACAGGAGACAAAGGGCTTTCTTTACACTGCATCATGAGCACACAGAAGACAATACATAAAGCACATAAATCAAATACAGAGATTTACATATATAATTATTTAAAAACAACAAGGACATAAGATAATGGTTTATTGGATTAAATTAGAAAGTGGGGGGCAGATGAGGCAGGGGAATTGTAATATACAAACCTTAATGTAATATACAAATCTTTCATGGATTAGAGTCAATACAAACAGTCTAACACTGGAAAATCAATAAAGGGAGCTGAAACATGTATGAATGAAAGTTAAGGAGTGGCCACTGGAGAAACTAAAATCCAAGTAAGTGATTGAGCGTTGTGGAAGAAAAGGAAGTTTTGGCTAGATGGCAGAATTTTAGAAACAGTGATCATAGGAGTGGTGCCAACACTTCCGGTCTATAGAATGGGGATCACAGGATATTTAACCTCCTCAAAGCCTATGTGGAAGTGGTGGTTATTTCTAAGGTGAGTCCTTCTGAGTCTGCCTATAAAATGAAACATCCCTGTTGATACTGGGGCTTCTTGGTGTGTAGCAGGCAGAGCAGGTCCCAGTCACTAAAGTAGTTTCTACCTCCAAAGTCTCAAAGCATAGTAATATTGGGAAGTGGGTGTTTCAAAGACCAAAGTAACCACATTTTCTTCTGGGAGGTCTGTGGGGGATAACAAGAAAGAAAGCTCTTCTGATGCCTATAGATTCGGTCATTTCTAATTAATTATGGGATTTCTCAGATAAGCTCTTCTGATACATAGAATGCCAGACTGATCGGATTTTTCATGGTGCGTTCAGTGAGTTGGGGGAATTAAAATCCCTGCTTGAGATTCTTTTTTAGTTACTTTGCAATTAAGGTTTCCAGATCAAATGCAAGACACCCAGTTAAATTTGAATTTCAGATAAACAAGTAATTTTTAAAGTTTATGTCCTATGTGATATTTGGGGTATACCTAGAGTAAAAATTATTGTTTTTCTGAAATTCAAATTAACTGATGTGTTGTCATTAAATATAGCAACATTATTTGTGATAAATGGGAAGTTGCCTGAGGAAACAAAAAGAAAGGAATCCTCTTCTAGAAAAGTTGTCAGTTAGCAATAATCGCACCTCAGATAAACCTCATTGACTATAACATGGCCAGTGTGCAAAGCAGATCCTCTTTTAGAAACATAAGGTAATATTTCCTTAAGTTGATCAAAATTACCAAGTGATATGGGAACATATTGTCCTGAAACAAAAGAGATTTGAACTACATAAACATGAAACCTTCCTGTTTGACCTTGAGTACTTTCTGATACCTCCATCTCCTCAGTTGGAAAAGTGATGGAGTGGGTGTTTTTCACAATTTCACAAGTTGACCTTTTCCTCTGCAATGTGAATCCAGTTGCACTTTTAATTTCAGCTCTGCTCTTCGGCCCTTTGGCTGTCTGTCCTCTTTAATCAACGGAACAAGTGGATCAGGCCAGATTCTTCCTTCTCTTTACCAAAGTGGAATTTCTTTCTTTTCTCTTTTCTTTTCTCTTCTTTTTCTCTCTCCCTTCCCCTCTTCTTTTCCCTTCCCTCCTCTTCCCTCCCATCCTCTCTCTTTTTTCCCCTACCCTTCCCTTCCCTTCTTTTTCTCTCTCTCTTTTTTTCTTTTTTTAATGGCATCTTGCTCTGTCACCCAAGCTGGAGTGCAATGGTATGATCTTGGCTCACTGCAACTTCCACCTCCCAAGTTCAAGTGATTCTCCTGCCTCAGCCTCCCAAGTAGCTGGGATTACAGGCACATGCCACCATGCCTGGCTAATATTTGTATTTTTAGTAGAGATGGGGTTTCACCATGTTGGCCAGACCATCCTCCCGCCTTGGCCTTCCAAAGTGTTAGGATTACAGGCGTGAGCCACCATGCCCAGCGTGGACTCTTCATTATTTTCTTATGTTAAGTGGGCATGTATCAGCAGGAAAAAGAAGTCACTGTTGAAGCTGAATGGATAGTAGGGATAGCTATGAAAATGCTCGTCTGAAATCCTTCAATGAGAATAAGTTTTGTTGTTGTTTTTTGCATGAGAAAGGGAGGGTGCCAGTTTTGGGGGTGATCCTATATATTTCAACAGTTCCCCTCTTCCCCATGTGGCTTTGCCCAGAACCTGGCTGTGTTGTGACTCTTGGTACTTTAAGTTTTCAAGATTCATGAGATATAATTTGTCTTGAGCTCTTTCAGGAAATTAAATCTTTGGGAAAATAGATAAGTGGAAAATTGTTTCCCCTTCCTCCTGTTTTTACTGAAAAAAAGCAATATGTTCTTTACAAATTTATTTTGAGGACAAAATAAAATAATATCTGTTAAAATGTATTGTGAGTATATAGATTTAAATTGAAGGCAGTTCTGTGAATTTAGTGAGGACATTATAAAGTTTTTGTTAAAATTCTACTACAAATTATTTCAATCATGAATCAACTCTTATAAGCATAGAGCTTTTGTCACATTTTTATTAACCCAAATGAATAATTATTCATTTCATTAATTCATTTTTGTTATAAGCAATTGAGATCAAGGTGAATTATAGGGAAACGACTTTATTACTCAGGATTGAAAGGTTTGTTATATGTAGTCTGGGATTAAAAATTCAGGTTTTTATTTTTATCTTAAGGACAAAATTTATCTTGGCATACTTGGTAAAGTGTGCTGTTTTCTCTATAAAGGAAGAGAAAGGAAGACAATTTTTTGGTAGGCAGATTCTGTGTATAAACATGTATGTCTAGGATGTAAATCAAATACTGGCAAGTCAAATTCTATTTATTAAAAAGTCCTTCTCCATTCTGAAGGATGCTTCTCCCCAGAGGCACAGCTGACTGACCTGCAGATGTGCAGGGATGGAAAGGATTTGGGTGCCCACGGAAGGTGATGGTACAGTAACTCCTCTGCTAGTTCCACACAACCTGTCATTGTATGAAATGACAGGAAATGCTAAACAGGTCGGAATCTGTGTAGGTAGAAAGAGAAATAAAACCAGTACTCTTAAAATGATTTTCTGCAATTTAATCTGAACATATTCACATATGTTAGGAACTTCCTATTATTAACCTGTAAATGCTTGCCATCCATACAGAGCTTTTCCTCGTGTTTTTTCCATGTTGTCACCAGAGCATTTTGTTAAAATGAACTCTTGGTCATGCCACGCCTCTGCTCAGGCCCTTCTCCAGGCGTCCCTGATGAATGAGGCTGCAGTGGCTGATGGGGTCTCCGCAGCCTCAGGCTTCCAGGCTCCTTCCTTGCAGATGGCGATCCGCGTGGACTGGACCTGACAGTTACCATCGGATGACAAGCCGCATCCTAACGCCAACTCCACAGCGGAGCTTCTAGTGTCTTGCCTTTCCCTTTAAAACCTTTTCCTCGTTTGGTCTTACTGTATCAGTACGTGGTTATTTCATTCTTCAGTTTCTCAGGCCCAGAATCGAGTGTTACTGGTCTCTGCCCTCTGCTCTCAAATCCCAGCGTCCAAACCTCCTGGCGCCAACCCCAAGGCCTTCGGACGCGCGGGGATCCCAACACTTCCCGCAGATCCAGCCCTGCTGCGGTGGGCTCCGCGCTGCTCCCCGCTCAGCCTTCTGCACGGGATCCGTCCTCAGTCCCAGCAGCTCTGGGGAAACAAGAGTCGGATCCCCACGTGCCTCTGCTCAGCCTTTCAGGGGTGCTTTGTGTCATCGCTAGCAGATGACGTGCCAGGTCCTTAATGGGTCCTGTGGGACCGGCTTCTCTCTTTGCCCTCTGGCTTCTCTCCCTACCCCGCTCCCCTGCTTTCTGGATCTTCTGAACACACCCCATGCTCCGGCACCGGGAGGTCCCCGCCTGCCCCGCTGCCTCCCCTCCTCCAGGGCTTCCTTTCAATGTCGCCTTCCTCCTGAGGCCTTCCTGAAAGGTATCCAGGCTGCACACCACACACACACACACACACACATACACACACACACACACACCATACCATGCACACACCCCACACACGCACATTACACACACACACCATGCACACACACATCACACAAACGCGCCACACATTACACACACACTAGACAGCATGCAACATCCACTACATGCACACCACACAACAGGTACATGTCGCACATACCACACAGACACACCACACACCATGCACACACATGCCACACACAACACAAACACACCACACATTACACACACACCACACACCATGCACACACATGCCACACACACACTAGAGACACACCACATACAGACTCCTCCCCACATACCACACAGCACACACACATTCCACACAAACCTCATCTGCCACACACACTCCACACACCATGCACACAAATGCCACACACAACACAAACACACCACACATTACACACACACCACACACCATGCACACACATGCCACACACAACACAAACACACCACACACACACCACTATGCACAAACCACACACACCCACCACACACTATGCACACACACACCACGCACACCACACAACATGCACACGTCACACACACCACACACACACCCACCCACACACCATGCACACACATGCCACACACCACACAAACACACCACACATTATACACACACCACACACCATGCATAAACCACACACATCCACCACACACTATGCACACACACACCACACGCACACCACACAACATGCATACCACACACACTACACAATCACATACTATGCACACATATGCCACACACACTACACACATATGCACCACAACCCATGCACACGTCACAGACACACTATGCACACACACCATGCACATATGCACAGACTACACCATGCACATACCACACACACACACCATACACATACATCATGCACAAACATGCCACATGCAGAGCCCCCACCACACACGTGTACTCCACACACACCACACACTCATTCCACAAACCTACCCTTACACACAAACACACCCACCCCACACCATACACACACATGCCACACACACACTAGAGACACACCACATACAGACTCCTCCCCACATACCACACAGCACACACACATTCCACACAAACCTCATCTGCCACACACACTCCACACACCATGCACACCACATACACATTCCACACACACCCCCTACACGCCACACAGCACACGCTCCACACACAGATCTGCCACCTCCCCCACACACTCCACACATCACACCAGACATACACACCACACCACATACAACCCCCTACACCCTGAACACAACACACACCCCACCCCACACAACACACACACAATACACACACCTCACCCACTACACACACACACCACACCCTCACACCATGTGCCACACACACCTCACACATGCAAACCACATGCACACATCACACACAGTACACACTCACCATACACATCACACACCATACACACACAAACACACATGCCACACACACCATACACACACACACCATGCATTCACATGCCATATACAGAGCCTCCACCACACAGAAACACTCCACACACACCACACACTCATTCCACATAAACACCCTCATACACAAACACATCTGCTACACACCATGCACACATGACACAAACATCACACACACCCCTGAAAAATTGTATTCAAAATGACTCATACTACATATCCTGTAGGTCCTTGGTTTAAACCAACAGCATCAGACCAGCACCATGTGGGTAGTCACACAGAACTAATGATGATCCAGTTATTTTGTGACACCCACAGCCCTCTCCCTACCCAGAAAAACCCCAACATGAACCCACACAGGGCTTTTTTTCCTAATGAAACTAGGTAGGCACAAAGAACATCACGTTCCTGCCAAATTCGATGAGTAGCTTTGGAAAATGATGGTCATCTGTAAGGTGGAAATCCAGTTCTTCTCTTTGGGAGGCGGTAGTGGAGGTTTCAGTTTTGAAGTGAGGTTCCTCATTATATGAATAGCAACTTTGTTTTACATTTTATACTTGGAGGAAGAGAATTTCTGAATCAGTGTCGGAATCACTACACAGACCTATTGAGGAACAGTGGGTGGAGGGAGGAGTAGAAGATGGAGAGATGTACATTATTTTTTTAAATGGAGATGCATTATAATTTACTTAACTCTTTTACTCATAAACATCAGGATTATGGAGACCCTCAGGGTCTCATAAACTTGAGTCGTAGTAAATTAATAAAACCCTGAAAGATTTTTAAAGACCAAGTTTAGGGCAGAGGCTGCCAGATGATGGCCAGGCTGCTTACCTGCTCTGAATACTCCTGAAACAAGTTTTGGCATAAATGAGAGATGCCCTTTATTTTACACTAAAATTTTATCTCCACGGAATTATTTCCCCCCCATATATTTCTTTTCTCTTTCAGGAACAGAAATGGGCAGCGCTATGCTTAAGCTATTTGTTTTGGAATAAATAAATTACATTTTCACTGGATAGTTAAATTATAAATTTAAGTGGCAGCAGATTTACTAGGTCAGTGGCTATAGATTGATTCCATATATCCAGGGACTCTTTCTTTTTTAAAGTAGGAGGTTGAAGAGCTGAGCCTAGGACTGAGCTTCACTAACCCTGCCTCCTCTGTTGTTCTTCCCCTAAAGGCAAAATGACACAGAATGTTTTTGCACCTGGGATTAATTTTTAGTTGCAATCCAGTTCTGAAATAAACAAGAGGGGCAGTTTGCTTTCACCCTGGAAAATTTGGTGAAGGTTAAGTTATCAGTGATTCAAGCCAAGCCATATTATAGATGGTGATTCAATTGACAGAAATGGTCTCCATTAAAATTTTTTTCTGTGGGCTGCTAATTGCTATTTTCAGCCTACAATTTCTTGCAGATGATTTGTTTGAAGCCATGATTGTGGCTTCTGCTAAATCCTTTGAAATTCAGCCTTTTAATCCTATGCTTTACAAATTGTTTTAAAAGTACTGATCTAATTAAGCAAATTGATGCAAATATCACTTGCCAAGACCAAATTCTTCTTGTTTAATGGATACTCTTTGTTCACATCATAACTTTAATTAAAATCATGGATTCTGACATGCACAGTCAAATGCACCTCAGTCATCTGCAGCATCAATGTCTGTGAAATTGGCGCATGTCTAGGTTTCATGGCACAGCAATGCGATGTTTCAGCTTAAAAATATTACTAACAATGTGGTTTTTCTTCTTATTTTTTTGCTTGTTGAGTCACTGGAGTGCTTTTGTCTTTATGATCAAAGATGGTCTGATGACTTATGTTAACGGTTAGAATAATACATTCAGAAATTATTGCAACTGTATCCTTTATATCCATCCAGTTTATTTTCATTTTAGATGTTGTGTTTTCACCTCAAGTTCTGGGAGCCTTTTTGTATCTTTTCTTTCCTCACTAAATTAAGTACAAGTTTCCTTCTAGATTCTTAAGCATAATAAACACATTTATAATAGTTACCTCAACATCCTAGATGTTAAATGATGCAGATAATTTTCCTGTTTCCTTTATACTTGGATCATATTTTCCTGTTTCTTTTACACCTGGTAAATTTTGGTTGGATGTTGGCCATTTTTGGCCATTGTGAAGGAAATTGGATACTGGATTTTGTTATATTTCTTTAAATAGTCTTGCACTTCGTTCTGGAATGCAGTTACTTATAACCAATGAAATTCTTTCTAGATTTGCTTGTAAGTTTGTTCAAAAGAGTCTAGAAGTCTTTTTTTCTAGGGTTAATTTAGTCCCATTCTTAAGGCAATACTTTCTGAGGATTCTGCTCAGATTGTAAGAAGTCTTTTTCCTCTGGCTGGTGTGAATACAAACTGTTCTCAGCCTCCTGCTTTCTCGTGGTTTGTTCCCCTGCCTTGGGTAGCTCCCCTTTGTACACAGATCAATACTCATATGAGGACTTGGAGGGAGTGTAATTAACATCTGCAAATCTGAGGAGCTTCCTTTAGGCACGTTCTTATTTCTGGTGCTGCTCTGTGAATTCCAGCTACCTCGTCCTCCCAGACTCAGATTTCTCTATTCTCAGCTGAGCCAAACTGTCAGGCTCCTGCTACAGGCTCAGGCAGTACTTCCCATTTGTGTTCCTTCTCTCAGAGGTTCTAGCCTTGCACATCTGTTGTCCACTGTTTGCATGTTGTTGTTTTTCGTGTTTTGTGTGGTTTTCTAGTTTAAGGTGGAAGGGAAAATCTGATTCTTCCTCCAGAAAAGGAGGTTACAGGGCCCGCCCCCTGTCATTACTGGGGGTTAGTTCCGAGATTCCTTGTGGATGCCCGAAACCTCAAGTAACACCAACACACACACACACACACACACACACACACACACACACACAGAGTCATGCATTGCCTAATAATGGGGATACACTCTGAGGAATGCACCGTTAGCTGATACTGTCATTGTGCAAACATCACAGAGAACGCTTACACAACCTAGATAGTAATGCATATTACATGCCTAGGCTTTGCAGTATAACCTATTCCTCCTGGGCTACACGCCTGCACAGCATGCTACTGTACTGAACGCTGTAGGCACTTGTAACACCATGACAAATATTTTTCTATCTAAACATATTGAAACAGAAAGGTACAGTAAAAATACAGTACAAAAGATTAAAAAAAGGTACACCTGTTATTCCCCCTTACCATGAATAGAGGTTGCAAGGCTAAAAGTTGCTCTGGGTGAGTCGGTGAGTGAGTGGTGAGTCAGTGTGAAGGCCTAGGACATTACTGTACACTGCTACAGGCTTTGTAAGCACTGGGCACCTAGGATACCCTACATTTATTTAAAAATTTATTTCTTCAACAATAAATTAACCTTAGTCTACAGTAACTTTTTTACTTTGTAAACTTCTAAACTTGTAATAACACTTAGCTTACAACACAAACACATCCAGCTCCCACACAAATATTTTCTTTCCCGTATCCTTCTATAAGCTTTTTTTTTATTTTAAAAATTTTTAATTTTTATGTGGCTGTTTAAACCTTCTTATTAAAAACAAAGATACAAACACACATATCAACCTAGGCCTATGCAGGGTTAGGATTGCCAAGGTCACCGTCTTCCACTTCCACATCCTGTCCCACTGGAAGCTAGCTCTTCAGGGGCAATCACACATGTGGGGCTGCCATCTCCTAGGTTACCAATGCCTTCTAGATAGCTCCTGAAGGACCTACCTGAGGCTATTTTGCAGTTAACGTTGAAGAAATAATTAGAAGAGGAGATACACTCTGAAATAATGATAAAAGTATGTAGTACACATGCCAAGTAGCAACATGGTCATTTCTTATCATTATCACATATCCTGTACTGTACATAACTCTGTGTGCTATACTTTTATATGACTAGCAGTGCAGTGGGTTTGTGTACATCAGAATCACCACAAACACGGGGGTAATATGCTATTCTGCAACATTAGGACAGCTATGACATCATTAGGTGATAGGAAGCTTTCAGCGCCGGTATAATCTTATGGCACCACCATAGTATATGTGATCCATCATTGACTGAAATGTTGTTGCGTGGCGTGTGACTGTATTGTTTTTTCCTATGTATAATACCTAAGATAAAGTTTAATTTATAAATTAGGCATAGTCATAGATTAGCAATGATAACTAATAGAACAATTAGCATACTGTAATAAAAGTTATGTGAATGTGGTCTCTCTCAAAAATATCTGAAGGTCCTGTACTCACCTATTTTCAGACTGAAGTTGACCCCAGGAAATAGAAACTGTGGAAAGCAAAGCCTAGACAAGAAGGGATTACTGTATCTCCTTTGTGTCTGAGAATGTGCTCCACATAGTAAGGGGATGTGCTAGGAAACAATTCAACAAATTATTTCACTGCGCACCTGCTAAAGGCAGGCACCAAGTTAAGCGCTCTGAGTAATTAGCGAAGAATCAAGAGTTGTGTTACTCCTCTAACCATGCACTCAAAGAAACAGGAGCAGAATGTGTTTTGTGTCATTAAAGAGATATGAACAGCATATTATAGGGTCAGGGTGAAGAAAATAGGCTGGTAGGAATAATGAGAGCAGAGCATGAAGACATAAGGAAATGAAAACCGATGAAAAAGAGAAACGTGTGTTGGAGTCTGAGGAGTCAGTGAGAGGCAGGGAGAGGCTATTGCAGGTGAGGTCAAGCGGGGGTCGGTAAAGCGCCATGGTGGGCAGGGGCTTCACTAAAGCTGAGTGTGGCCTCTTTAATTCATATTATGACATTCTATGGTCAAGGGAGGCATTCTGTTTAAGTTTAGTGCCTTGTATCCATAATCATGATAACAATTATTGTAAAAAATTGTAATGTATTGTAAAAAATTCTGTTTTGGAATTTCTGGTAAGCTAAATAATGCTTCCCCAAATATGTCCATGCCCTAGTCTCCAGAACTGTGAAAGTCAGTTTCTATGGCGTGAGGCACATTGCCGATGTGAATAAGAGCCCTCAGAGACAGACTAGAAGGGGGTGTGAAGACGGAAGCAGAGACTGGGTGATGTGCTTTAAAGAAGGAAAAGCAGGGCCACGAGCCTA
>NW_016107388.1:3650352-3653426 GCF_001604975.1 Cebus imitator | reverse complement strand
TGTGCCACATTTTCCCTATCCAGTCTATCATCGATGGGCATTTGGGTTGGTTCCAGGTCTTTGCTATTGTAAACAGTGCTGCAATGAACATTCGTGTGCATGTGTCCTTATAGTAGAAAGATTTATAATCCTTTGGATATATACCCAGTAATGGGATTGCTGGGTCAAATGGAATTTCTATTTCTAGGTCCTCAAGGAATTTCCACACTGTCTTCCACAATGGTTGAACTAATTTACACTTGGTGGGGGACCTTTTTTAAACACCGTGGCTATGCATCATGAGGTTTGGTTGTTAGGACCAAGTTGACTTATCACTTGAATTAAAAGAAGATTCAAGTCAAATGGGTGGCTAGTTCTATCAGACTTTCTACATAAAATCAGGTGGAGGGAAGACAGAACAAAACCCAATTCTACCATCTTGTTAGACAACCATAACTATGAGCTTCTCTACCCAAATGGTTAGACAACCATTCAGATGAGTGTTACCCAATAGAAATATAATGTGAACCACATGTACAAGCAACATATGTAATTGAAAGTTTTTAGTGGCCACATTAAAAAAAGGAAAAATTAGCTGGCATGGTAGCTCACACCTATAATCCCAACTACTCAGGAGGTTGAGATGGGAGGATCGCTGGAGCCCGGGAATTTGAGGTAGCTGTGAGCTATGATCATGCCACTGCACTCCAGCCTGGAGACACAGTGAGACCTGGTCTAAAAAAAAAAGGAAAAGGTAGTCTTAACAATTATTTAACTCAATATAATCAATTGATAGGATATTTTACCTTCTTTATTTGGTCATACCAAATCTTTGAAATCCAGTGTGTATTTTACACCTACAGCAGATTTGAATTGATTGACATTTCAAGTGCTCAGTGGCCAGCTCAGTGTGCTAGGAGCCCCCATATGGGACCCTGCAGATATACTGTTTCTATATGTAGCTCATCCTATATCCTGATATCCGCTGACACTCTGGAATTAAGGAGAGCTGGAAATTCTCTTGCTTTTGTGTGCTACCAAGAAAGGTTCTGTAGGAAATAATACTGAGATCCCAGAATGCACTTTGCAGTGCCCTGTATCCCACCCAGAGACTGTGTACTTTGCCCATCAGAGGAAAGAGTCTTTTAGATTCTAGTGCCCTGGTTCTGGTGGGTAAAATCAACTCCTTACTACCCAGGCAGACATACCTACACATGCAGCTCGGATTCCAGCAATACATTGTCACCTGATTCAACCTTGGAGAGAGGTGGGGTGGTGTATTTTCTAAGATTTCATGCTTATTTTTATGCTGAGCATGTCACAGTCATTGAACTTGACCACTGCAGCAGCAGAAATGGCAGTGTGTGTGCACGTGTGTGCGTGCGTGCGATTCATGCATAACACAAAATGAAAAATGCTGTTTCTAGCCAGGGTTTGTGAAAGAGCATCTTGGAGCAGCTGTAGCTGAAGCAGCACTCCAACAGCATAGGCGAGAATGCCCCTCTGACCCGCACCCCTCTGCAGACCGCTTCGCTCTGTGAGCCTGCTTCATTTATTTCCTTTTGAGGTTAAGTCTCATTCCAGTCAGCTTGTTCATGAAATTTTGTGTTAAGAGAATTCTGTTTTTATGCTGAGGAAGTAACACATCTCTAAATTTACTTTTACAAGTAGCTTTTTTGATTTTTCTTTCACCAGTCTGGCACTGAGCAGTCTCATAGAGCATGGATCCTATGGAAGAATATGAGAAAAACAAAATACAGTGTTTGCATTTAAGTTTTCTATCTATTTAACAGTGGAAAGGTAAAGATTTTTTTTTTTTTTTTTTTTTTGAGATGGAGTCTCACTGTATCGCCCAGTCCAGAGTGCAGTGGTGCAATCTTGGCTCACTGCAACCTCCGCCTCCCGGATTCAAGCAATTCTCCTGCCTCAGCCTCCTGAGTACCTGGGACTCCAGGCATGCGCCACCACGCCTGGCTAATTTTTTGTATTTTTAGTAGATATGATGTTTCATCATATTGGCCAGGCTGGTCTCAAACTCCTGACTTCATGATCCACCCACCTCAGGCTCCCAAAGTGCTGGGATTACAGGCATGAGCCACTGTGTCCGGCCAAAAGTCAGGATTTTTAAAAGTAACTCTTGCTGTATTTCAAATAAATGAGATTACAAGCGGCTTTCTAGTTCATCCTAATGCAAAGAACATTTCTGATTAAAGATCCCAAAGATCATCAGTAAGGGGTGGTGTCACAGGGTCATAGGTTTCAGAGCTGCAGCAGTGAAAACATTTCATAGCTTATGCCAAAGGGGGTAAATTCTATACAGCACACAATGGAACACCCAGAAGATGTGGACTCAATGGGAGAAATTTAAATATATTAAAAAGGGCGTTTAAATTCCTGGTGAAGAGATCGTTTACTCAATGACTCTCTGGATACTTGGGGAAAACAAATATTGGTATCTACCTTTATATCAAAATAAATTCTTGCTTGACACAAAATTTTTATTTGATAGGCAAAGAGACAGACATGAGATGATCACTCCTAATGTGTTCAGGGAATAATATGCAAATTAATTAGGCTGTGTGGTGGGTTCAGGTTGGCACAGCAGATAGGGGCCCATTTCTAAAGAATCTTGAATGCTGGGTGTGAGAGCTGAGACTTGGCAGGGTGTGGCAGTGGGGAGGTTTACATGGAATCGTCCTGGATAGAGCTGCCATATAGGAGGATGCTCCTTCTTTTCACATGCTAGCCTGGTGTATTACACTCTTTTCTGTTTTTCGGTTTGTTTTTGTATTTTGAGATGGAGTTTCACTCTGTTGCCCAGACTGGAGTGCAATGGCGTGATGTCGGCCCACTGCAACCTCCGCCTCCCTGGTTCAAACAATTCTCCTGCCTCAGCCTTCCAAGTAGCTGGGATTACAGGCATCCGCTACCACAGCTGGCTAATTTTTGCATTTTTAGTAGACATGGGGTTTCTCCATGTTGGCCAGGCTGGTCTCGAACTCCTGACCTCAGGTGATCCACCCCCCTCAGCCTCCCAATATGTTGGGATTACAGGCATGAGCCATTGTGCCCTGCGTATTACATTCTTTTTTTTT
>NW_016107388.1:3606316-3650252 GCF_001604975.1 Cebus imitator | reverse complement strand
TCTCGGTTCACCGCAACCTCCGCCTCCTGGGTTCAGGCAATTCTCCTGCCTCAGCCTCCTGAGTAGCTGGGACTACAGGCACGCGCCACCATGCCCAGCTAATTTTTTGTATTTTTTTTTGAGACGGGGTTTCACCATGTTGACCAGGATGGTCTCGATCTCTTGACCTCGCGATCCACATTCCTCAGCCTCCCAAAGTGCTGGGATTACAGGTGTGAGCCACCGCACCCGGCCGTATTACATTCTTAAATGGCATTATGAAGCTCCTAAGCACACTGCGATTTTAGAGTCCTTTAGCTCTTCTAGGAGAGCCTTTCATTTGTCTGTGTGACATATCAAGTGGATGAAAACCTGCCTAACGGAATGCTATAAAAATAAAATGCTTGTTGGTGTCATCTGTAGTTTTCTAAAGATCAGACATGGTGCTTGAGTTCTTCTCAGTAGTATACCAGTTCCTGAAGAAGAAATTTCTCCTTTTATTCATCTCTACATTTGCCCTGCTTGTTACAATGCCTGGCACATTCAACAAACATTTATGCTGCATCATGGCTGGCTAGGCTGACTCAGGGATACTGACTCTGTCATTCTGGGTGAGGCCTTGAAATTTGCATTTCTGGAGGGTTTCAGATGCTGCTGATGCACCTGGTCGGGAGGCTGAACTCAGAGCCACAGGCCTAGGCAGGCATCACCCTGTGGGCCACAGTAGCCTTCTGCCTGGTCCCGTCTTTCCACGTTCATCTTCCCACGCCCCATTGTCCATGTACTTGACAGGGAGATTTACAAAAAAGCAAATTGGATCATACAAACCTCTTTTCCCTTACGTTTCCTTGCTTCAAACTCTCCCGTACCCTCCAATGCAGTTAGAGTAAGATCCAAAGCCCATAACTCACCTACAAAAGTCCTCTGTGATCTGACCCCCACCAGCCACTGCTCGCCCGCCCCACTGGCCTGCCTTCCAGGCTGTGCCTGCCGCAGGCTTTCCCCCGGCTTCCACCTTGCCCGCTTTGCCTGTGATGTCCTTCCCCTGCCATTCCCATGGCTGACTTCTTCTTATCACCCAGGGCTCACCTCAAATGCTGCCTCTGAGCCTCCCCACCCCTAGAAGTGACTCTGTCTCACGAGCTGAATTTTATTACCTTTATAGCACTTCCCTCTTTTTGGCATGTGCTTGCTTGCTTACCTGTACCTCTCTCACACCACTTAAACTGTATAAAAACAGAGACGGGCCGGGCGCGGTGGCTCACGCCTGTAATCCCAGCACTTTGGGAGGCTGAGGCGGGTGGATCACGAGATCAAGAGATCGAGACCATCCTGGTCAACATGGTGAAACCCCGTCTCTACTAAAATACAAAAATTAGCTGGGCGTGGTGGCGCGCACCTGTAATCCCAGCTACTCAGGAGGCTGAGGCAGGAGAAATGCTTGAATCTGGGAGGCGGAGGTTGCAGTGAGCCGAGATTGAGCAAGATTCTGTCTCAAAAAAAAAAAAAAAAAAAAAAAACAGAGACACAGTCTCTCTGTGACGGGCCACTGCGTCTGCAGCACCTGCCAGGAGGCCTGGAGTGTTGCAGCCTTAAAAAAATACTAGTGGAATGAACAAACCAATACACTATTGTAAGAAAAAAAATATCCGGGGAAAAGAGACAAGTGAACATGTATGTATATTGAGGGGGATCAACCTTCCCAGGCTGCCTGGAACTGAGAGGCTGTGAGAATTTCAGTGCTGAAACCGGACCGTCCTGGGCAATATAGATGATGTAGGCATCCTGGCTCCCGCCGTGGGTACTGGAGACCTTCCAGCACTCTTGTGCCGAGTATTCATTCCTTGTTCTCTTTGTCATATGCTAGCACTGCCTTATTTACAGGTATTGATCGACTTACGACTTATGCAACTTACGACCATTCGACTTTACGACCACAATCGCTAGCCAAGACTGCTCCGCGTCTGGCAGCGCAAACGTTGCCCAGCTGGGCGTACGACAGTGCGGACCAGCTTCCGCCAGCACTACCATCTCCGCGTGCACCATTTCAACTGTACATATGGCCTACTCAACTTATGACCAAATCGTGTTACGACCGGTCCGTGGTCCCGACCGTGGTCGTAAGTCAAGCACTAGCTGTAGTTCCTTTAGCTTCTTTAACTTTGAAGACAATGAAGCATTCTACAGCCAGGAAGCACCTTCACAAGTCATCCTGATATTGCTTTCAGGTACGACCAAGGATTCATTCTAGATTTCTTTAGTTATCTCCTCCTATTTGATATTGTTCTTTAAAAAAAAAAAAAAAAAGCTTAGTTTGAAATTTCAACCCCTGTGCTCTAGCTTGAGGACATTTCAGGTTAGATTTTTCACAAGGTAAGATCAAAATAAGCAACATGATTCTAAGGAAGAGAAAAATCCAGTGGGTGTTGAATGTCAGAAAAAGATCTGGGGAGCAAAGTGGACCAGTAGGCCAGTTTAGTAGGCCCCACCCAATCCAAAACACAATGAGTGAATAAATTGTGTAGCGATACTCATAACTATGATGGGGAAAGGTAACATGTTCCCATTCGGGTAATGGTACCTCTGCTGGCCCGTAAGTGATAATTGATTTTGACAAGATGCTCTTTCCTGTCCTCCTGTTCCAAGGGCCGTCACTCCCCCGTCAACTGCCAGCACTGCCGTCACTGAGTTCCTATCTTTTTCTTTTTAGACTGTAAGCTGAGGATAGGATTATGGGCTTAGTCCAGGGCCTGACAAAAAGGAGACTTTGGATTGGTAAATAACCAACTAGATAAGTAAATAACAAGGTATATACCATAAAACACAATAGCAGTTCTAAGTTTGTCCCTGCACTTTATTAAAGATGAATAGTGTGCTTTATTCAGTTAAAAAAGTGCAGAGCCATTTTTCTATGATAATCCTAATAGTCAAAATATAGCTTGACACTTCCTATGAACCAAATGTAGTGTCAGGTCCTTACGCACATGAACTCATTTCAAACAGGTGCATTATGACTCTGTTTTACAGGTGAGGAGAGAGCATAGCAAGGATAAGCACCACATCCAAAGTCACCTCGCAGGGACTGCAGCCTCTGTCAGCCAGATTCCATAGCTAGATCCCAGGTTTGTATGTAAAATAGTGTAAGTGAGACAAATGACCTGGGGTCTTCTCTTCCAGAAATCTTGAATTAAAAATATCTTCGGCTGGGCATGGTGGCTCACGCCTGTAATCCCAGCACTTTGAGAGGCTGTAGTGGGTGGATCATCTGAGTTCAAGGCCAGCCTGGCCAACATGGTGAAACCCTGTCTCTACTAAAAAGACAAAAATTGGTGCACACCTGTAGCCCCAGCTACTTGGGACACTGAGGCAGGAGAAATGTATGAACCCCAGAGGCAGAGGTTGCAGTGAGCCGAGATCATGCCACTGCACTTCAGCCTGGGCAACAGAGTTAGACTCTGTCTCAGAAAAAATAAATAAATGAATAAATAAAATATACATATATATATATATATACACATTTATATATATTTTTTCTGTGCTTTAGTTCAAAGCAGTTCTTGCAGTGTTCAAATGCTCTGTGTTAGTTTCAAGTGGAAATTCCTCACATTTTGAATAATTTTATCATTTTTGAAATAAATACAGTTATCACTCTGTTTTGATGTAAACAAGGCACTCAGGTCCCATTAGATAGTACACTGCATTTTGCATGAGATGTCCATCATGTGCCTAATCTCCACTTCGGCTTGTGGAATCATAAAAACATTACATATGTATATATAACATGTATATATAATGTTTTAATGATTCCACAAGCCAACTATGTATGTACACACACACACACGCACACGCACACATATATTTATATATATTTTTTGCAAGGATGAGTTAAGGGAAGTGCTTTTAAAAGATCATTCTCAATAAACCAAGGCATTTTTAAAATAATTCAATCAACTTCAGAGAGGTCTAACATAGCAAATATAAAACTGACAATTAATGCCCATTGTTCAAATATCCTGAAATGATCAGAGGACCCCAAGAGAGAGATATTTGAAGTGGCCACATTTGGTATCAGGTGTTTGAATAAAGGGTATTATTTGTCTTGGGATATATTTGGTGTCACCTACGCAATAAAGAGGTTTAAACTTTATGCCTGAGCTATTATTACTAGGCCAGCCCCAGACACCTTCATCAAACTCTGGCTCCGTTACCATCACTAACAATCGTTCTCTCACTGGGTGTTATCAATAAGATTATCACTGTTGTCAGAACCTGTTAGCGGAAAATTACTGACTCAGCATTTGAAGTTCAACAGCTGTAGGGTTTGTGTCATTCGGTAAGAGTCTTCTTGATACAATGCATGTGTCCTGTGTGTGAAGGGGGTGAAAGTACTGTTAACTGTATGTATGTGAAATTATGTACATACACACTTTTTTATGGATTTCTAAGGAATTGTTTGCCATATTTGGAGGTACAGATCACTTTATCAATGGAAATTATGTGAATTGCTCCCATCCTCTTTTAAAAACATGCAATGTAAAGGAAGGAACTAGATAATTTAAAGTCCAGAAGTCATAAATAACATTACTGCATTAAAATGTCTTACTTTTCTGTCCATGAATATATGACATATACAAATTATATAAATATGGGGACTAATGATTGGAGATTTAAAACTGAAAAATTATAAAATCTGAGAGTACTCTTGAAGAAAACAATGTATAGTTTAATCTTTTTTCAGTTACTCCTTTTTTGACATTTCACCATTTTTAGTACTCTGACATAATATGGAAATCCTGAATGTATTTATTACATATCAGTTTAGTGTATGAAATATAATTGAAATGATATAGTCTCTTATTGTATGGACCATTAAAAAATTTGCTTAAAATCTTATGGTTCATGTATTCCTGTTATGAAAAACTCTCTTTCTGGCTAAGATTATTTTAATGGCTCTCACTTTAAACTAAATCTTCACCATCTGTTCTTCCTTTTATCCTAAATACTAGAAGAAATTAATTTAAATGCATCATAAAAGAGCTATTTTATGTTTTTAAAATTCCTGTGTCTTGACTCTCAATCTAAATGTACACTGGCGATCTCCAAAAACATCTGGCATAAAACAACTGCCCTTTGACATCTGACTTGGAATATGTCCCAGGGAAGATGAGAAACCGTTCTAAAATGGATGTAGTTACAGACACAAATATATGTCCCCTCTTCCCTTGCCCTGACTACAGTGTACCATTGCTACTCAGCTAATAAAGGACCAGTAGTTCTAATACAGTGCTGTCGTGGGTTTATAAGTAAACTGAGTTTTTATACTCACGTAAAGTTTTCTTTTCCTCAGTATTTTATAAAATATTAGCACTTAAACATTCTATTGATTGATTGCATTTTCTCTTTAGCCAAACCTCAGAAAACACCGTTTCTCAAGTGTAGGGAATAGTGTTGACGGAGGCTGATTTCGGTCACGTTCACAGCAATATTTCAAATGCCTGAGAAGTCACAAGAAAAGGGACCCAGGAACCCTTGCAGCCTCACATCTTAGTACTTGGCAGCATTAGGAAGCAGTCAGCAGTGGCTCATTGTGAAACTGAAAGATGTTTTCGAGGAGGGGACAGCTAGAACTCAGCCAGTGCCGTAATTCCTGCCAAGTGTACTTTCTGTTGCTTTTTTCTTCCTTTCTGTGCATGTAATCCAACCTAAGATAGGCTGCAAATGACATAAAATATGATGTCATTACCCTTGCACAAATGACACTGTGGCAGATTTGCTCTCCATGACAGGTTTGGGAAGATTAGCAGTCTGTTCTTGATGCTGTGGTGATGTCGACAATTCCAGTGTCGGTGTTGGGACGCATCAAGGGGCACGGTGTTCTCTGTCCCAGTGAGGACGCCTCACACCCCTCGCCACACCGGGAGCTGCTCCCTCGGAGGACTTACTATATGGCACTCACAGTGCCTGCGCCCTCTTTACTTCAACAGCTCCAGTGGTAGGATGGCATTTCTTTGGGGCTGGCTTCTGGGAGGCAGGACTTTGCTTCCATTGTTTCCTATGGAATTCCAAAGATCTCAGTGACATTCACAGAAGTGAATCGCTGTGACTGCGGGTGTACTTGTGCCACCACCTAGTCTTACACGTTTGCATTTCTCTCTATGATCTCCCTGGAAATAGGGTGGCCTGAGAAAAAGTGAGTGCTGCTAATAGCAGGAGAGCGAATGCCAGTCACGATGGTAGGAGTTTGGAAGAGAAGAGATAGGGCAGGGGAATGATGTTCATTGCAGATCATTGAATCATTGGAAGAAAAAGAATGGCTTGATATGACATACGTAGAAGGAAAGGACTTCAGTTTTTAAAAGATGTAGTAAGTCTCTAACCAATATTTAAAAATGAACAACAGGGAAACTGACAATGTATTCAACAAGTAGAACAAACACCAGGATCAAAGAAAACATCTTTGAGTAAATACAGAAAGGGCAGTGAAGAACAGAAAGAGCTGGAGAAAGAGGGCAGAAGTGGTGTCAAACAGTAAAAAGATACAAAGTGGTGAGGAAAGGACAGGAGTCATTGGCGAGGAAAGAGCCTGGGAGGCCATTCTAAGCCAGTGTTGGTTGATTTTTTTTTTTTTTAGTATTATAACCAGTTGTTCAGCTGGGTGTGGGCTTCTCACTGTCATCACTTCTTAACTAGAGCTTTTTGCCTTTTGTAGGTAAAGCTTCCTTACAGATGCCAACCTGCTTCAAAACCTAAACATTTTTAGAATAGGCATTAAAAATTCAAATGTCCAGTTCGTATTGGTCCCTATGGCTTTCATAGAGGCCGTTCCGCTCTTGGATCTTCAATAAAGAGATTTACATAGTATTCCTGCTTTTTTTTTTTTTTTCCCCCAACTGTGCCCTGGAGTTTCCAGAATAATTGCCTATGAGGTCCCTTTGTAAAAACTGCCTATAGAAAAGAGTGGTATGCTGAATCACACTGATGCTGTTAAATCCCAGAAGGCCGTGAAGCTAGAGACAGGCTATCCTCCACATTTTATTTCCCTGGCCCCCATCTTAGGGAAGAACGCACTGCTTCTCCTCAAACTTCGCAGTCTTCTGCTTTCAATTCCTGGGTTTCTAGCACTACCGTCACGGTCATCTTGTGAAACAAGCAACCAAAGGTTGCAACCTCATTCTTCTTTTGTGCCTTTGGGAAATTACTTCAAATAGCTCTGCCTTAATTTTCTTTCTATAAAATGAGAATAATAAAATCAGTTTCAAATGTCTTCAGAGGCCAGGTAGGAAATGTAAATGTAAAATAGTTAAAAAAAAAACAAGTCCAACTGCTAGATACATAATCAGCTTTTAGTGTCACTGAACTGTGGTTTAAACACAAGTACATGCACTAAACATACAGCAGAAAAAAAAAAAAAAAGGATGACGTTTGTTGTTCTCTACTTAAGAACTGGAAATCTGACATTTTACTGTTATACCAAGGTCTCAGAGTCAGGCCTTTCGATTTATGCTGTGACGTAAGTACATTCAGCTCCGACTTCTTTACCTAGGAGAGAGATTTAGATGAATTCATTTTCATGTTAGAAAAGTAACTGTTCGCAGAGGCAGACAGTTAAGCATGTAGGTACAATCTTTGTGTACTGACGTTTATTGGCTTGAGATAGTTGAAAAATTCTGGTATTTCAACATTATCATGTTTGAATGTTAGTGTTTCACTGAAGTTTGACAATGTCCATTTCTACTTTTTGATTCACAGTTTCAATATTATTTCAGAAAGGAAAAACTAACTTATTGGTTCAATAATTCTAGTTATGAACTTGTTAAATTCACAGTGATAGGGGTATAAGAATTAATATGTAGCAGCTTTAGTTCTTGTTTTAGCCTTAAGACTGGAAAGTTTTCAGTTCTGCCTGGTAATAGCTTTTTGGCAAACTGTGTCTCCCTCTAGTGATACAAATCATTACTCTCTTAAAACTACGGTAAAGGTTGGATCCACTGAAAGAAATGTGTACTGCAGTCCGCACAAAAGCATATTATTAAAAAAATAAAGTTAACACATTGATACCTGGAGTTTACTTGACTGCTTTGGTGAGGGATTTGAAGACTTCCTTTTTCATATGGTTTTCAGGTAGGCATTTATTCTATATGATTATGTTCACTTTAGGCAGGTTTTTATAAATCACAGCTCTCCTAATATGTCGTTTTAGGAATAAACAGGTAATTTACATATTAATTGCTGTAGTGAAAATTGGGAAATCCTGCAGCTCCCTAGACTTCAAAGGATAGAAACAAAAGCTCAATTTACCCCTGGATCATTAGGGTGTGTTGTAATTACAGAGGTAAATCCCATTTATTCCTTTATTCATTCCACATCCCTTCAACCTCTTCTGAGCATCCACTCACTACAAGCTAGGTGCTGAAGAGATTTAGATGAATAAGCCACAGTCATTGTTTGCAATGTATAGTCACAACAAAATTGTCTCAAGAAGCATTTCAAAAATCTTCATATATTACTTTAGCATTCAGTTATTAAAAGTCTACAGTGTTTATTTTGGGGACCTGGGACATCTTCCCTAGCTCAGGCGAGGCAAGCTCCAAAGTAAAGTACACTTGCACAGAGGAGAACTGCTAGCGCCGGAGAGAGCCCCTCCCTGCAGAGGTGTGGGCTCAGTGTATTTCTAAATCAATCAGGTTGCAGACAGACTGGGTCTGCTGGCTTCAAAATGAAAGAAGGCTTTCTGTTTGTTTTGAGATCGAGCCTTGCCCTGTCGCCCAGGCTGGAGTGCATGACGTGATCTTGGGTCACTGTAACCTCCACCTCCCAGGCTCAAGAGACCCTCTAACCTCAGCCTGCCGAGTAGCTAGGACTACGGGCATGGCGCCACCCCAACCACCTAATTTTCATATTTTTTGTAAAGGCAAAGTTTTACCATGTTGCCTGGGCTGGTCTTGAACTCCTGGCCTCAAGCCCTCTATCCGCCTCAGCCTTCCAAAGTGCTGGGATTATAGGCTTGAGCCACCACTCCCTGCCAAGAAGGTGGTTTTGATAGTAAAAATAACAGTGCCCCAAGTCTTGATGACTGGCCTTCACGGCTGGGTCGGCCTGCGGGGTGAGCGTGGTTAGGAGGGAGGGGTGGAAGACCTCAAGAGCCAAGTCTAGGAAGATGCCCCATACAACTCAGCTCTACCCAGATAAGCCTCAAAAAGCAGAACCCACATCAGCACCCTCAGAGGGCTCACTTGCAGCGGGTCCTGCATGTAAACTGACTCGGGGGGCTAAGGAACTCTAAGAACAGAACTAGTGATTGGGAGTTGGGTGGGATCTGGGCGTGGGTGGGGGGAAGGAGGGCAGCCCACTGCATAGATATCCTCTGGGAGGCTCAGCTGCTCCGTCTCTCCACCTTTTCAGAGGCTTACTGCAGTGTTGTGACTTTTGGAAAGAATTAGACGTATCCAAGAAGCATCATTTTTATTGTCTTCAGAGGCTGGTTTAGACGCCTCCAGAGAAACAGAACCAATAGGCTGTATCTCTGTATCTCTGTACGTATCCTCTATCATTCATCTGTCTCTCTAGATTTATTTTAAGAATTGGCTGATGGGATTGCGATGGTTGGCAAGGCTGATATCTGTGGGGCAGGCTGGCAGGCTGGAGACTCAGGGAAGAGTTGATATTGGGCAGAATTCCCTCTGTATGTGTCTGTCTGTGTCCAAATTTTCTCATCTTGAAAGGACCCCAGTCACATTAGATTAGGGCTCAGCCTCATGACCGCAGGTTTTCTTAATCACCTCTGTAAAGACCCTATCTCCAAATATGGACACTCTGAGATACTAGGGGTAGGACTTCAACTCATGACTTTCGGGAGAACACGATTCACCCCAGGCATATTTTGTGTTTAAGAAATGGTGTACAAGCAAACCGACTCCTCATATCAGTTTTAGTATGGCTGAAGGGCCTACACCTGGACTGGACCTAACACTGTACGATTTTAGATACTTTAATAATTGATTATTAAAGTAAGGGTTATTGCCGAGTTTAGAATGAGGAAACTGAGACCAGCATAAAAAATTAAATGTCAATTTATTCAGCTCCCGGGTGAGGTTCCATGGTCCTGGGGGAAGGGGTCAGGGAAGTGGCACCAACTTCCCAGGCGTGGGGTTTTTATGGCTAGGAGGAAGGAGCAACAGCTGGGTGTTCTGATTGGCTCCAGGGGAGCGGGATTGAGACGGGGCAGGCCGCTATTGGTTGGAGGGTTTTTGGGCGGGTTTTCCGGTGGGAGAGCCGGCCAGGAGCCTTGCATCAGCTGGAGCCTTTCAGGGGAGCCCTGCGGCAGAGCTAGGTGCCGAGTGCAGAGCCTGGTGCCGGGTGCAGAGCCTGGTGCCGGGTGCAGAGCCTGGTGCCGGGTGCAGAGGTGGGCGTGTCCAACCTTCCAGAGAGGCAACCGGCCTTACAGTAGTCAGCTGCTATCCTTATACCCAAGTTTGCAGATATGGAAACTGAAGCACCCTGAGATGAAGTCGCTGCCTGGTGGTATAAAATCAGGAGGTGGTAGCCCTGGGTGCTGGGCCTCCGCAGCTTACCTTCAGGCAGGCACTTCCTTTTTAATTGTATTTTTTTTTGAGATGGAGTCTCACTCTGGTGGCTCAGGCTGGAGTGCAGTGGTGCGATCTTTGCTCACTGCAACCTCCGCCTCATGAGTTCAAGCGATTCCCCTGCCTCAGCCTCCCCAGTAGCTGGGATTACAGGTGCCGGCCACCACGCCCGGCTAATTTTTGTACTTTTAGTAGAGATGGGGTTTTGCTATGTTGGCCAGGCTGGTCTCAAACTCCTGACCTCAGAGTGATCCACCCGCCTCAGTCTCTCAAAGTGCTGGGGTTACAGGTGTGAGCCACCACGCCTGGCTAAGCCACTTTCATCAGGAGACTATGCCTGGAATTGTTGAGCGCCCCCCCTAAAGTGACGCTCCTCAATTTATGGTAGGAATCCTAGGGTCTTAGTTAAAATGCAGAGTCGGGCCAGGCACAGTGGCTCATGCCTGTAGTCCCAACACTTTGGGAGGCCTAGGCGGGTAGATCACGAGGTCAGGAGTTCGAGACCAGCCTGACCAAAATGGTGAAACCCCATCTCTGCAAAAATACAAAAATTAGCCAGGTGTGGTGGCTGGCACCTGTAATTCCAGCTACTCGGGAGGCTGAGGCAGGAGAATCACCTGAACGCGGGAGGCGGAGGTTGCAGTGAGCCGAGATCACACCACTGCACTCCAGCCTGGGTGATGGAGTGGGACTCTGTCTCAAAAAAAAAAAATTTATATATATGGAGTCCTGGGTACGGCACCAGACTTACTGAATCAAAATCTGCTATGAGTGGGAAGTGACGAGAGTTTTCTGTATCTTTAACAGAAACTCTCCAGGAACATTTACAACCACAAAAACTGGAGGATTACTAGAATTATCCTGTAAGGTTCTTCTAAATTAGCTTGGCTTGCAGTTCCTGATTCCAGTGTTTAATGGCCTTCCCTATCTTGTGGTGGTGGTGGTGGGGGAGCTTTTTGTTTTGTGGTTTATTCATTTATTTAACCAATTTTCACCAAGTAATGTTGCTAGGTTCCAGGGGGTTTCAAGGATACATCAGATGTAAAGCTTCTCTTCAAAGACCATATGATATTAGACTGATATTACTAGGTTTTAAAATGTTCTTTCAAATGAGAAATATCTGTACCTTATTCAATGTTACAGGCTTTATTTTTATAAATGTGAATGCTTCTTTTATTTTCTATTCAGGAATGGCCCCATAAATCATGTATTTTAGTTAACTCTGTTAATTTTCTGGTAGAAAGGTGAATAACATGCGTTATTATCTATAAATAATCAGAACTATGTTTTTGAGAAAAGAATGGCAAAAAAATGTATGCCAGCTGCTGCTATTATTCAGGGCTTTGTATTGCTCTTGGGTTTTTATGAATGTATTGAAGTATGCAGGTGCATGAACGCTTATCATCCAGATAAAAATGTTAAACCTATCATTAAAACAGTTCTTTAAAAAACACATAATTCATTTTATGATAAGCCAAAATAATTTCACTAGTTCCTAATGTCCTTCCTCCAAAAATTTGGTGGGAGAAACGTGGTTGCTTTCTGCCCTTCCACACTGATTCCTTTCCACTGGAGGTAGTGTCAGGACACAAGCTGGTGGCTGAATGCCAGGTCTACGCAGGGGGAGGGGTGCAGGCTGGTCATCGCGGACCCCATTCCCAAGTGTCCAGGGACTTAGCTGCCCTGTGGTTCCAGAGTGTGTTCCAGAATCCAGCAGCTCCATGAAGACCCACTCTCCTGTTTTCCATTTCCCTCTTTCCCCAACTCCCTGCTTTCCCTTGGCAGTCGAGATGAATGAATAGGCACCAGCCAAACATCAGCTCCTGTAGCAAAAGGGGGTGAGGCCTATGAATTGACTGCGCTCAATGCATACATTCCTTTCCTCTGCACAGAGTTTGAGGTGTTGATGAGAGTGGAGGTGGGAAAGTAGAAGCCAGCAGGTTTTCTTCTTTTCCTAAGATCAGAAACTTTTCAGAGAGCTGGGTGAGTCCTGCTCCAGAAAAAGAGTGGTCTCTATAAAGGATGCGGTACAGTTGTGGTCACAGGGCACGGAGCCAGTGAATGCTTTTTGGATTAAATCCAGGTTAAGTGGTAGGGTTTTGGTTCCTCCTCCTCCTCTTCCTCCTCCTCCTCCTCCTCTTCCTCTTCCACCTCTTCCTCCTCCTCTTCCTCCTCCTCCTCTTCCTCCTCCTCCTCTTCCTCCTTCTCCTCTTCCTCCTTCTCCTCTTCCTCCTTCTCCTCTTCCTCCTCCTCCTCCTCTTCCTCCTCCTCCTCTTCTTCCTTCTCCTCTTCCTCCTTCTCCTCTTCCTCCTTCTCCTCTTCCTCCTCCTCCTCCTCTTCCTCCTCTTCCTCCTCTTCCTCCTCCTCCTCTTCCTCTTCCTCCTCTTCCTCCTCCTCCTCCTCCTCCTCCTCTTCCTCCTCCTCTTCCTCTTCCTCTTCTTCCACCTCTTCCTCTTCCTCCTCTTCCTCCTCCTCCTCTTCCTCCTCCTCCTCCTTCTCTTCTTCCTCCTTGCCCTCCTCCTTCTTCTTTTGATTTCAACTTTATTTGAGAGCGGGTCTCTTAAAGTCATACATATCATCCAACTCACTCCAGTCACCTAGCTTTTATTGGTGGCAAAGGCCCTGGAACTCTCCCTCTGAGTGGAGAGTGAGGCTCCTCCCACCACACCCCAAGGCAGGTACTGGACTTCCACTGCCTAGTTTTAAAGGCAAAATAAATGAATCGGGCATACAACAGCTAAGCAAAATAAAGGAAGAACAGAAGTATAAAATATTTTCTATTAAATCTATTTTATTTTTTCAGTCAATGGGCTGACTATAACTCAAAATGTGACATATCGGCTTCATATATGTTTGTCATATTTTCGAGATCTTGAATAAGCATCTTAATTCATTACCCAGAATGACTGAATTAGTCTTTAAAAAAAATCTTCATTAACAAGAGAAGCTACAAAAAAGGAAAAACCCAACAGTTTTGGAAAATTTTAATGCCTCTTTGTTTTTTTGAATGAAATGATGTAATACACTGATTGATACATTTTTTTGGGAGCGGCCTGTAGGAATTCACTTTTTTCCATGAGAGAATGCCAGGATCACGCAGTGGCAGGACAGGCAGGTGTGTTAATATGCTGTGCACAGATGAAAGGGTTTGTGATCTTGTGTTTCTTATGAATCACACCTGTTTTTAATTTTTCCTGGAAACATTCCATGAGGCCCGTTTTTCTATTCTTGAAGGAAATGTTGATAAGAACATGGAAATAAATCTAGAGACCAGGCAACGCAGGGCCACAGGACCTGGAGGCAAGCAAGCTGGCCCGCATCCCAGCTGCTGGTGCCCGGCTCTGGCTCTAGAGGCTTCACTCTTTGCTGCATTGCCCTCTCCTGTGGCCATTCAGCCTCACTCCCTGGACATCAGCTGCTTTCCAGAGTTCTTTCTTCCCCCCCCCCCCCCCTCCCCCTCCCCCTCCCCTCCCCCTCCTCCCTCTTCATCTTCTTCTTCTTCTTCTTTCTTCTTTTGCTCTGTCACCCAGGTTGGAGTGCTGTGGTGTGCTCTCTGCTCACTGCAACCTCTGCCTCCCAGGTTCAAATGATTCTCCTGCTTCAGCCTCCGGAGTAGCTGGGACTACAGGCATGCACCACCATGCTAGGCTAATATTTGTATTTTTAGTAGAGACGGGCTTTTACCATGTTGACCAGGCTGGTTTCGAACTCCTGGGCTCAAGTTATCCACCCACCTTGGCCTCCCCGAGTGCTGGGATTGTAGGTGTGAGCCACTGCACCAGGCAGAGCTCCACTCAAGAAAATGACTGGGCCCTTTCCAGGTGCCATTTCTTTGGTCAGGAAATAATTCCATTCCTTATCCGGTTCTTACTGCTTTCCCCATCTCGGATTAAACAGCATTTCTCCAGGGAAGCCCTTCCTAGCTCCCTGGAAAGGGAGAACCCCTTGCTCTTTTTCCCCTTAGACTGTACGTGTCTCCTTTCCAAAAATGCATCCCAATGTTTAGTTGTTCTGTGTCTGTCTTGGCCACTGGACCACAAGCTCCCAGAGTAGCAGCGCTGTTTTTTTGTTTGTTTGTTTGTTTTTCCCTGTCTTAGCATTTACTTTCCCCACCCCACATTATCCGAACAGCCTTTACTAAGTTCCACAGGAAATGGCCCTGATGAAGACAAGGTGGGCGTTGCCTTCATGACTGGGCTGTGAGAGCTGCCTGGGAAGATGCGGACAGTGTGGGTGGGCAGGACAGCCAGTCATCCCCCCGCCAGCCCAGTAGCTTCCAGAAGCAGGTGCCCAGGTGCTACGGGGTCCCTCACAGGGCCAGGGGCAGGGACTGCACCTCCCCCAGGCACTCGTCGTCGGCCTCCTGGGGCTTGACCATTATCACATGGGTGGGGCGCTTGGAGCCCGAGGCTGCACCCAGGCGCGTCTTAGAGGCGATATTGACATACGGCAAATTTCGGTCCTCACACATGGCTGGGAGATGGCAGTACACCTCAATGGGCAGTGTGTCTTCTGTCAAAACCATGACCCCTTTTTCTCCTTTGTGGAGAAATTTCTGAACCTCTTTCACCCCGCGCCGACTCTGCTTCTGCTTCACAGCTTTCTTGATGCGTTTGTAGAGTTTCCGCGTGGGGCGGCGAGAAGCCAGAGGCTGCGCGATGGGGTTCTGGTTGACCAGCAGCTGCTGGCCGGTGCGCTCCCCGGAGCACGCCTCCGCCTGAGCCTCGGGCCCTCCGGATCTGCCTTTATTCTGGTCATCGCAGCGGCCAAGGAAACCGAGGAGGCGAGTCTCAGGCGATCTGAGGGCTGGTCTTCATGTGACTTTGACCAAGCCACTTGCTGACCTGTGTCTCAGTTTCCCCAAGTGAGAACAATCCTACTTTGCACTTAGCGTTGTCCTGGGGATAAAATCCATGTGTGTAAAGTGCTGACAGCGGGGTCTGTTACCCAGCAAATGACGTCTACGTGCTTGTTAGTGTTATTACCACTAAGGCTAAGGCGTGCAGAGACTCAGAACTCACTACGCTCCACTTCTCTCTCACCCCTCCGTGGCCCTAAATGCATCCAAAGAACCCTGGAGCTATAGAATACAGCTTGCAGACCTCTGTTCTATAAAGCCAAGGGATGTGCTTGTAATCTGGATTCTTCTAGAACAGCCCAGAATTAATGATCAGTTTACCAATTTCAGGCTTAGCATTATAAACAAAAGTAAATTTGAACTAACTGATCACCTAGGGCTGCTCACAAAGAGCATTGAGTCAGAGGCAGCCTGGCCACCAAGGGTTTTGTGGGGCAGCCATCAATAATGAAGCCAGTATTTGCTTAGCATCTACTATGGTTCAGGCAAAGTCCTGGTAAAACACTGGCAAGAAAGACCAGTCTCATAAATAGTAAATGTAGAGCTGGGTTTGAAGCCAATAGTCAGGCGTCAGAGTCACACTCTTTTTTCTTTCTTTCTTTTTTCTTTTGGAGACGGGGGTGGGGGATTTGCTCTGTCTCCCAGGCTGGAGTGCAGAGGTCCAATCAGGGCTCACTGCAGCCTCAGGCTCCTGAGCTTTACCAATCCTCCCTCCTTAGCCTCCTGAGTAGTGGTGAGTACAGGCGCATGCCACCATGCCCGGCTAAGTTTTTAAGTTTTTTACATTTTTAAGATTTTTGTAGAGAGAGAGGTCTTGCTATGTTCCCTGGGCTGGTCTCCACCTCCTGGGCTCAAGCAAACCTCCTGCATCAGCCTACCGAGGAGCTTACATGGCGGGCTGGAGTCATGCTCTCAATAACCGCAGTCTAATGCCTCTCTCTCATCATGGTGATTTGGCTCCTGTATGTTTTGGGGTGACAGTTAAGCATCAGAGGAAAAGCTCTGCTACCATAAAAACGTAAAAAACGGTTTCTCTAGAACATGCCTGGATACCAAGGTCTTTTCAGGCAGCTTTCAGTGGACGTGTGTTTTTATTTTCCCAGTGCTGGAATTGAGGCATGAGTTTGCTTACAATATTCGTGCTGGGGTGTGTGGATGTACAGGGCACCACTCATATGGGGCAGGTTTGGGAGCTGGATGAAGAAGGGAGAGGAGGGAGCTGGATGAAGAAGGGAGAGGAGGGAGCTGAGCCTCCAGGAGCACCCACGTGTTGGCCCTGGGCCCAGCCTTCACAGGGGGTAGCCCCTCAGTCCTCCCATCCAGCCCACCGTGCGTGTGCGCTCCCCATCTCACACCACGGGAGGGAAGCTTGGGTGTGGGAGAGGCCCCTACCAACCGCGAACTGCAAGGGAGCCTGAGAAATGGTCCTGGAGGGCGGCCACCGAGCAGCTTCCTGCAGCTGCCTTGTGCTAATAATTTAATTGTCGTCAAAACCTCCTCCTCATCAGCTTGTCTTCTTCCAGAGAGCAGAAAGCACAGATTACCGTCACCGGCCGCTCGGCCGCTCTCGGAGGCAGGCTCACCTACATGTAGATATAAGGGCGTCAATATGCACCGCTCCCCTCCCCCCAGCTTTGGGAACAACCTGCTCCCAGCCTGGCCGACCTGCTTTCCTCTGGCCTCTTTGCCTACCTGGCACGTGTGCTGCACGCAGAGTCTCCAGGCTGCGCTAACGTTTCCTAACCCGACTGTCTTTGCTGGGACTTCATTAGGAAACTGCCGCTTTGATGTTTTCTGGATGCATAGAGAGCAGCCCCTTCTCTAAGCCGAGTTCGGGGCTCACCTGAAAGTGAGAAGTAAAGAGGCTTTTTAAATTAATGGCATCAAATTGCACGTATGCAGCAGTGATAAAGCTACAAGCCTTTTATAACACTGGAGAGCAGCATCAACTGTCTTTCTTTTAATCCGAGGCTGCTTTTTAGAAATGTTTCTCGTGTGCAGGGAACAACCGGTTGCATGCTGAGCGGCAGCCAGGGGGCTTATTGTTGTCAGTAGGCAGGCCTGGCGGGGCGGCTCCGGGCCCGGTTCCTCGGCGCTGGCGGCCTCTAGGGGGCGCGGCGGAGGCGGCGGGGCCGGGGAGCGCAGCGCAGGGCCCTGCCATCTGGGTGTTCGAGGACGCGCCTGCGGAGGCGCGCCTGGCTCCGCGCTCCACTCCAATACCATCTTCTTCCCTTTTGCAGCTTCCCACTTCCCATCTGTGCCCACCCACGGGTTTCTCAAAGAAGTAAAAAAAAAAAATTGGCATGGTTCAAGGGAAAAGAATCAGGAATGTGTGGGCTCCCTCGTCCTGGGTTCACAGTGCTGGAGACACGTGGCCGCTGTGGCCCGGCCAGCTTCTCACGCCCATTCTGTAGCTCTGATCCCGCGTGACCTGCTGAGGCTGTGCATTTTGCCGCGCGGTGGAGATGGGGGTGCTAGTTGTACTTTATAAGTTGCCAGCAAAACGCTTTCTTTTTCTTTTCATCTTTGCCAGTGCTGCCTGCAGCCTCCAAAAGGCATCTTCAGAAGCTGATAATTAAAGCTATGGAATCCGAGCATGAGTAATCATTACCTATTTTGCTTGGGCGCAGTTTTTTAGAGAAAATGTCTTCTCCTCCAATAATTATTAGGTTATCATCTTGTCATATTGACTCCCCTAGGAGCCACGATTTGAGGATAAATGTTAGGTCAACCTTTGCTGTTCATTCTCTGATTCAAATAAATCTAGTATTCCAGGGGAAAAACCCAAACAAAATAAACGGCAAACTCCAAATCCTAGGCAGCAGTTATTTCTGAATAGAAGACAACTATATGACTGTTGTAATGATATTTTAAAAAAATGAGTACTTAATAAAATGGCCATTTTAGCGAGTGATAAACACTTTGAAGCAGCCAGAAATTCAGTATCTCACAGCACATTTTGTGGAACGCTGTCTAGATTCTGCCATCTTGCTGGAATGTTCCGCCATTGCTCATAGTAATAGCTTCTTATTGACTGATGAGTATTTGTGTATAGATAGATTACGGCAAATTCAACTTCTCCAAAGACTCTAGCCCTCAACAATAGGTACCTGTAGATAAAATGCTTTGTGGATGTGCTTTGGAAGTCCAGAGATAACTGATGGACAAATAAGTAGGATTTGTATTTGGACGGATTAAGAGTCTCTATTATGGCTTTTTTTCTCAGTGAGGAGGGAGATGGAGAATTAGAAAAAATGAGCTGAGTCAAGAGGCTGCCCTCAGTAGGAAAGCCCTGTGGCTGTGTCTCCCAAGGCAGTGCCCCTGGGGTGGCCCCAGTGGAAATTCCTCAGCTTTCTTTGTCAGCTTTACCTGGGCCTCAACATCAGCTCTTAGGAGAGAAGACCGCATTACAGCCCAGGAGAGAGGTGCTGTGAATGGGGTTCCCTAATGAATGGATGAAAGGTTTTCAGTAACAAAAGGAATCAATAGTTGTGTTTCATTGGCTGAACCAAATCACACGCCCCAAAGGTCTGTGTTTTAATGTCGGTATCCTTGACATCACCCACTCTTTCTCCACACACACCCATTCTCATCTTGAGGAAGAAATTCTGCTTAGTTATTCTGGAATTTTCTTAAGCAACCATTGTTTTTGTTCTTGATTCATATATTATCAGGTAAGAGCCCCATCTTTCCAAATATGCCTCATCTTCACTTAGCAAGTGAAAAAAAATAGTTCAAAATTATACATAAGAAGAATTTTCCCATTTGAAAATTTGAATTTTGCAAGTTTGTTTTGGGTAATCAGCAAGCATATTTTCCTTGGTTGGTTCAGTAACAACATTTCTGTCCCGTCATCTAGTTAGGGATGAATGGCATATTGTGGTTTCCAAAACTGAGACTACATATGCTGCACCCAAACTCGCTCAGTTTGGGAAGCTCACAAGTAGGCTTGCCTTTGATGTTTTTTCATTCCCCTGAGTTTCTCTTTTGGCCAAAGTGAAATCGCTTCTGTGCCATTCAAAATACTTGAACTTATCTGCAACCCAGAGTGGAGAAGTAGCTGGTGAAGCCCTTCTTGGAAATTCTTTAGCATGTGGGATGGGGTAGGGTGTAAAAGGAATGGAACGGCTGGAAAAAGTTCTGGTGTGTTTTTTTCTTTTTCTGGAAAAAAGATCAATGTTGATCCACAAAGAGAAACTCACAAGAAAAAAATCTTGATGGATTTTGTGATGTGCCTTGAGCTTCTCCAGTAAGCTTGCTGAGGTGTTCTTTGATTAGTCTTCTTTTGATTGCCAACCATCAGATCTTGCATAAGACCCAACTTGTGCCTTGTATATGCGGTATAATGTTACAGATATATAAGGTTGTTTGAAAGACAGAGGGGCAGAGAGAGAGAGCTTTTGGAGAAGGTACATAAAGAAAAACTAATGTAGTGTTAGGAATGTCTTAGAGGCAGTCAAGAAGTTTGAGCAAAAATATATTGATCTAGATTACTCTAGAAAGACTAAAATGAATAGGCATAGCTTAAAATAAAACAGCCAAATAAGAACAGGCAGGACAGCTAGCTGGCTGCCATGGGCCAGGTCCTTGACTCTGGAGAAATCTCAAGAAACAGAAATTGCAGGGTCTCTGTCTTCCTGCAGCTTCCAGTCCAGCAGAGGAGTTTATCATATGCAGTTCAAGTAATTGATACGTTAAAAAAAACGCAACTAAACAGAGCCAAAATACAACTAAATTTTGTTCTTTTGTTCTGGTAAACTTTACTCATTGGACCCAACATCCATGACCCCTGGATGAAAACTCTGGCAGGGCCCATGGCTCTTCTTCCACTCTCAATCCAGAAAGTCTTCTGGTCAACTGGAATCACAGAAGCAGTTTCATTTCAGCACTTAACAGTGTCTGGTCCCATGTAATAATCAGAAACTGACCTTGGCCTAGCTACCTCTGCCCCTGCATGTCCTGTCTGTGCCTGCAGTGAGGGGGGAGGCTGAGGAGGAGGAGGCTCTGCTCTCTCCCTGCCCCTGCTCCCATGCCATCTCAGCGCAACTGCTATGGTCGTAGGGCGCATGTTGGGTGCATGCAGGAAGGAGAGGTAGGAAATTCCGCCTCTTCTAACCTGGCTGGCTGGTGTCCTATTTTCTGATCTGGCAGATGGTTTGGGTCAGCTCTCTATGATGGACTCTCCGGAGCGCTGAGGCTTTGGAAGCCCCCAGCAGCTCCCTTATTCTTGCAGCTCCCTCATTCCTGGTGGGTGTATCTCCCTTCTTTCAGGTCGTCACCGGACGATAGGATACCTTCCTCAGCCCTGGCTGTCCAATGGATGACCCTCAGCCCCTTCTTGCCTGGGTCTCCTCCTACCTCCAAGGATCCTTGGTTGCACACGTTGGACAGGATTTCTCTTGCTGGCCGAGGACACACAACTTTTCCTGGGAACTCTCATTCTCCTCCTTCCTCCACCCCACCCTCACTCAGCAGGTGCAGTCTGTGCTGCCTGCATCTGTCCATGGCCTCTGGCTCTGCCCCCAAAGCTGTTTGCCACCTCCTCTGCTGTCTTAGGCAGATTCTGGGACAGACCCTGCCACATGGTCTGCTTGGGTTTGTGTGGCCGGCTCCTGTCTCCCAGCTGCAGGAAAAAGCCTTGAAGCCCCTATTCCATGGGCCTTGGGAACGTGGGACAGGAGGTCAAGGAGGTCCCTTTAGAAACTCCTCTTTCTAATCTGAGCTTTTTCCATTTCCATGATCTGGCTGAGGGATCCGGAGTCGTTAAAGAAGTCCCTGGGCTGTTTCCTCCGCACTCTGTGGCACGTGGGGAGGGTAACTTTCCTACCAAGATCTGACTGTTGCAGCCTCAGCTGGATGGAGAGAGAGAGTCTGTCCTAAAATCCAGTTACTCGTCAAACCCAGTGAGCCAGGTACAATCACTATCACCATAACACAAAGAGAAACTGAATTCCAGGTGGTTTAAACAACCTACCCACACGCCGTAACCCAGTGATGAGGTCGGGCCTCGAACCCAGGCCCACCGAGCAGATTCTGTATTTGTCACTGGAGGGACATCTTGCACGTCCAGGATGAAGGCGCCTGGAGGGGAGAGGGCTGCCTCCCGCCAGATATTTGGGGCAAACAAGCAAAGAAACTCGGGATGAGAAAGTGCAAGAGCCCCCGCCCCTCCCCCTTTCTTGACTCCCGTCGGCCTGTGTGGTCCGCGCGGCGTGGACAACAGACCCTTGTGGGTCAACGCAGAGGCCGTGCCACTCGGCGCCGGCCCCACGGCCATCACCGGACCGCTGGAGATGTGACTGGGCTCGGGACATGAGCCCGCTTGTTCGCTCACTCTCAGTGAAAAGAGTTTTGAAATGAGTTCTGAATAGACAGCATTTCCTTTGTGCGGTTGGTAAATAACACAGAGCAAAGTTAGCAAGTTGCAGCGCCTCTGCGTTCTGATTCTATGGAACCTTTTTGTAGGGAGAAGGGCAGGATGTTTTTAACTGAATGTGACCTCACGGGAATACTAGAGGTAAGGAGAAAAAAATGATTGAGGTAACTGTGGCTGTTTGACATCTCAGAAACCATGGCTTTTAATAAAGCCACATGAAGAGAGATTCCTGGCATCATCCCACACAAAAACCAGTGCCTGGTAGCGTTGTGGAAGGTGATACTCACATTGGTTTGGCATTTGTGTAGCTTTGATTGAAAATCAATGGTTTTCTTATGATAATGTTCATGTCACATTTTTTTTCCTTCTTTAGAAAATAATAAAATTTCTGAATGGGGCAGCGTGGAGAAATCCTAAGAGAAATAGCATAAGAGCATTTTGGAACACATCCAGGAAAAGATAACTTTCGACACACCTGTAGACATTCGCCAGGTAAAGGTAAGAAAAAAATATTGGAAAAAGTACATTTAGGTTATTTTATTACATCACACTGGGTTGAACTTTGAGAGAAAACACATACCACTGGGGCGGGACGGGCAGAGGGAGGATGGAAGGCTCACCTTTTGCCCCTCTGTCTCCTGGGCATGGGCATGGAAGCCCTGTGTCCCCCGTGGCCATCGGTAGCCACCTGGGTTGTTTTTAATGCAGCCAAAGACGTGTTCACCAGGTTGAGGGCATCTGACTGAGTATGATACTCAGCAGACAGTTCTGCTAAAAAGTCAATGTATTTAATATTGCAACAGTCACTTGTACAGTATGGAATTTCTTTTAGATTTATATTTGCACTGGGACTGACTTATCTTCTATTTAGGATTTTTTAAAACATCGCTTCTTCTGTGCTCAGATGAGAAGTACATCTGTTGCTTTCACATAATAAGCATCAAATATGGAGACACGTTGAGTACTTGAACCATTTGCTTGTCGCTATAGGAGACCTGCAGCATATGCATGCTATATGACTGTTTACTGGAATGTGGGCTCTGAGGAATCAAACTTCATGGTTCTTTCTTTGAGCCATAAGATTAAAAAAAATCTCTAGCTAATTTAGGTTGCTGAAAATGAACCTTATTTGGGACTTTTGAATGGGTGTTTAAAGGAGGCTCAGAGGGACAAAGATTGCATTGGTCACTACGCAGTACTTGGGATTGTAGATGATTTTCTTAAGCAAAGCATAATAACCACTTTTATTTGTTGGTACGATATATACACATAATGTTAGCACTATGACGAGATTGTTTCTCCAGCTCGCATAGAAATTAGCTGTTGTTCTCAGGACTGTGTAGTTTTCTGTCTCATGACTGTGGTTAAGGAAAGCACTTGTACTGGAGGGGCGCAGGCAGTGAGGCTCACAGCGGTGTTCCAGCCCGGGAGAGCTTCTGATTGGTGGCTGCATTTGTTGCCTACAACTTGGAGCCTTGATCTTTCTAACTATTTCAGGTAAATTGCCGTCAAATTAGCAGGAATGGCTCCCTCAGATCAATCTAAATAATTTATGCCAAAGAAATGATACTTTTGTAAGCCATGTTCATGCGGCCAAGATAAAAATGACGTTCTTAGCAACATAGCCCTACATTAAATATATTCAAAAATAACATCATTTTTCTTACTGACTGTGTAACCAAACCTTTTAGGCGAGACAGAGTCCTTAGTTTGTGACTGTGCGTTGGCTGAGAAAACCTCTATTTCCAACACGAAATGAAAATAAAAAATTCCAAGATGAAAAAGGCTTTATTTTGATTATTCCTTTAAACTATTTGAATTTAAGTTCAGCTCTGTACATCGCCCCGTAGGAAATCCAGACCTCTGAGCAACGCGTTGATGAATTGGGGTGGGAATGTAGGAGAGAAACGATGTCCGCACTGGACTTTTTTCCGGAAACCGTTTACACAGGCTCACCAGCAGAGGGCAGTGCAGAGCAATGAACTCTCCGAGGCGTTTCCAGACAGTCGTCTTGACACCTGAAGTGAAAATATCTGCATGAAAGTAGATATTTTCTTTCTGGACAGCGTCTTCCTCCAAAGTCATAGATCTCTGAAATAATAACAAAACTCCCCAAACATGTTAATCTCGAAAAGGGCCCCTCAATATGGAAGGATTGAGGTGCAAGGGACAGATTTTTAATTCCCTGAGGTCATCAGAGATGTTTTCACTTCGATTTTCCTTTTATTTTATGACAAAAAACTATGTGAAGCCTAGTGTTAGTCATGTGCACAGCTTTTTATTATGCAACTTTTCGGAGTGATTTTTTCTGATAAAAATATTGCAAAAATCACAAATTCAGATTTGCTTAAGAATCCCTACACAACAGAGCATTCGAAGCAAAATGCAGCTTAGAAAGTTTCCCATTAAATGCATATGTCCTTGATGCAAAACGAAAGTCCATTGTTTTACTTGTTAATTTTTTTTCTTCTCAGAATTGCCACAGAAAACATTCTTTGTTTTATAATAAAACACGTGTGATACTCTACCTCGGACACACATTTTATACTGGCAGTCTGGAAGAAAAACCCACTACACTGGAACAGAATTCCAAAGAATCTGAGGGGGCAATTCTATGGGAACATGTTATATTTTGTTCCATGGTTATTATAAAACTCTAGTTTCATGGTCTATGCATAAATGTTTAGGGGATCTAAATGTCTTTTCACTAAATTTTATTTTGTAATCTGAAAGTTAGCATTTAAGACCATCATTCTTCTACGCTAATTAGGATGATAAAATCCTTTCCCCTTTTCAAAAGTTCATGAGCACATAACAAATTGGAACTACTTTTACAAGCCAAACGTCCCTCTTATGCCATTAGCTTTCTTGGAGTTACCTTCTAGATGACTTTGGCTCATGTTAACTGCAGATATTTGACATATCAAGTATGCTTGTCTTCAGAGGTTTCCCAGGCAACTGCAACAATTCATCTGGTTCTAGTCAAAAGTGCCCTTGAACTCTTAGCTCACTTTGCTTCCCTGTATGAGTCATGTGTGTAGTAAAGGGAAAAACACAAAAGACTTCATGTAACAGGCTAATGTGAGTGACGTGGTGAAGAGAGGGATGGATTTCACAAAAGGATCTGCTTGGGTGTTAAGACTTCAGCTGGGTGCCTGCGGGTTCCGTTTGTCAAGCTCTCATTTGCATTTGGGGGGAGGCCACAAGCCACATCATGTGTTCTGGGTTCTGTTTAACTCTTCTCACAGTTCCTAGAGCCCCAAACTCTTACCCTGGGTGTCCCCAAGGACTCCTTCAAGGCCTGATCGCCTGCCCACCAGGGAGTGACTGCCCCCAAATCTCTGAGAGATGCCTCAGGACCCCAGCTGACTCACATGCCCGCTGGCCTGTGAGAATCATTCTCCACATCTTGTTTCTCACGTAACCCACTGGGAATCCATGGTTAGAGCCTTGCTGCATTTTGCTTAAAGGAAGAGTTTCTGAACAACAGAGTAGGCAGTAGTTGGAATCTCTGGTACTGTGGGTTGTGAAGGGTTCCTCTGCTTAACATTGATTACGTTCTTTATTGTGTTTAAAAGGAAAGGTTTCACCTCACCTAGGCAGACAGTGCAGCTACACCATCACCTTTTCTTCCCCTTTATTTTACTCCTGTCTTCACAGCTGATTGATGAGTGACTAGAATGATGGCCAATAAGGCAATATAATATGGACAGCTTGCAAATCCCACTGGTAAGCTCTGTAAGTGGGAGCAGATTGCTGTCTGAGTACAGGGCTTCTGCAGAAGTCTCTCTATCAGATCCACATTGAACTCAAAGTCTAGAGAGCTGCAACAATTAATCATGTGTTATTTGGATCCAGCCATAAAAGTATGGTGACCACCCCTTCCCCCACCCCTCACCATTCTCCTCTCCCTGGATTTGTTACATTTCATTTTGTTCAATATACTTATTGAGATGTAAACATTCCATTGAAATGTATCTAAGTAGGCAGATTTTCAAGGATCTACTTTTATGGGTCGATAACAAATTTTAGAAAGGCTATTTCCATTGATGTGTGAAAGTATGCAATAACTTCTCTAGCTACTGGCCCTTCTACCAGCTACATTTGCCACTGCGATTGTCACTTTGAATAATCCTTGGGTTATTACAGTTAACATATGATTTTATAGTAGGAAATGTAGTTGTCAGGATGTGAAATAGTAGTAATCAATTTGAATAAATATTTCTATTTGTTTTCATAAAAGTTTTCACCCCCCAAAGAGAACCCTGACCAAAATAGGAATATAGCAGGATCAATGAAACAGGTGGCATGAGTCATCTCACTGGCTTTTAATTAAAAAGGACGCTGTGGTTGTTGGCGTGGACTGGACTTCACATAGGCAGTGCTTGAATTTCTTAAGCTGAAATCCAGCTGGAGAGTTCTTAATCAGAATGGACTTATTTTGATAATTTATAATCTGTGTATTCAGAGCATTGATGTGACAGTTTTGATACCTAAATCACCGTTTTAAAAATTCAAAGAGATATATGAATCCTGAGTCTCGGACAGTTATTCCTGAGCCAAAGGATTTCTGTGCAATGCTAACATGGATAATAGAGAATCAGTCTTTCACTGTACAGTTTTGTCATCATGTTTCAATAACTGAATGAATATTCTGAATTAATAAGCATAACGTTTGTATAAGCTAAAGACTAGTCTAAGCTCTGCATTCATTGATGGGAACCTTAAGCAAATGCTTCTTTTCATCAGCTTGTTCAAAAGGCATAAACATAATTACAGTTCTGAGGTGATAACGTACCGACTGGTTAAAACAGTAATTGGGTCTAGACAAGGTAACTTAAAGTTAGGGGTTGCATGTTGTTTTGAGTACTTGGAAGAATCTGGAAAAAATCATTTTTTTGAAAAAGATATTTTTACTGTTTATCTTACAGAAAAAGTCTGAGCATTAAACCCCCACTAGAACTTTGGGGATTTTGTTTTTCTAAAACGTTGGTTAAAATTCAGATAAGTTGATACTTACAGTTTGAGAATAAAGATGGGGAAGTGATAGAAATATCAAATGATGGGTTAGTTTTACATTTCTCAGACTGCTCAGGGGGCAGTGAGGGAAAGAGGGACTTGCCTGGCCGCATCCCCACAGCTCTGCTTTGCACCTTCTCCTGAGGTCAGTTCTGGAAAACAGTGCTGAGTCTTTGGGTCACATCTGGTTCTGCCTTCTTTTCCTCCTTCCTTCTTTATCTGTCACATGGCCTGCCTTCATCTCTTAAATCTTGGCTCTGATATGAGACCGGGGAAGGAATGATGTGAACATGTGCTCCTGGGCCTGGGAACAGCCCTTGCCCCGACTCCTTCCCTCTTGGCGGTGCTTGTCATTCATTCTCACAACAAATATCTGAGCATTCTCTGTGCAGGGTGAGTCTCAGTGCTTTGAATGTGCCGTCTCGCTTAATTCTCTCAAAAGCCCTCAGAGGTTGTTCCTGTTACCTTTATTCTACAGAAATGGAACTGAGATTTTCAGAGAAGTAAGGATAAACATTTAAGATCATAAAGCTACTAAATGTTGATGTTAGGATGTAAATGCCAAACCACAACTTTCCTCATTGCGGCTTCAGAAACAGACCTGTCTCTAGGGGGTTTACGCCTTAGTACTGATAGTTCAAACCTTTTATTTTGAAACAATTTCAAACTTAGAAAAAGCTAGAAGTACAAAAGTTGTAGCATAAATCATTCCTGGGTCACTCAGATTCCCCAGGTGTTCACCTTTGACCACATTTGCTTCCTATCATCCATCTCTATTTCCGTGTGTATGTATGTGTGTGTGTATATTTAGATGTATGTTTCTGTTTTTCATGATGAAATGTCTGTGATAAGTTGCAGATGTGATTCCCCTTTACTGCAGCACATCTCAGGGTATGTTCCTGAACACATGTACCTAATCTTACATACCCACCATACAAGATCAAAGTCATGAAATTAACAGTAACACAACCTATACACTTTATTCAAATTTTACCAGTTGACACAATAATATTCATCACAGTAAAGACAATCAGAGCAAAACAACTGTGGTCCAGGATTGAATGCAGGACCATGCACTGTATTTCATTGTCAGGCCTCTTAAGTCTCTTTTAATCAGGGACATTTTCTAAGTCTTTCTCTCTCATGAGCCTGACATTTGTGGACAGAGACAACAGCTAGCTTGTACATTTTTCCTGTTTGGGTTTTTATGATGTTTCGTCATGATTTGATTCAAGTTATTCATTTTGGCAGGAATTCCATAGAAGTAATATTGTGTTCTTTGTAGTCCTGGATATCAGGAAGCACACAGGTAGATTTGCCACATTACTAGTTTGTTCATTTGGGTATGATGATATGTACTGTACTTCATCATAGCAAAGCTACGATTTTTCCTTTTATAAGAACTTTACCTTGTATAAAGTTATTTTGGGGTATGTAAATATTTTGGTTTTTAAAACTCTCATTGATTTTAATATCTGCTGATGATCCCTTCCTGGATCAGTTGTTATTATGATGGTTGCCATTTGGTATTACCTATCTTTGTTGACTTTGTTGAGTGATGTACTATTAGTCTAGAGAGACACAGTATCTCTGGTTTCTAGGCTGTAGTCTTGTGTGGTTTCATTATTAATCTAGGAACACACAGAATGCCTCACAATACTTATTTCGTTGCATTTTCACAACATCTCTGCCAGGTAGGCATTATTATATCCATATTTTGTATGTGAGGAAACTGAAGAAACAAGTTGGCAACATTTTCAGAAAGAAAATGTTAAAAATTAATCCTTAAGCTGGGTGCAGTGGCTCACGCCTGTAATCCCAGCACTTTGGGAGGCCGAGGGGGGTGGATCACAAGGTCAAGAGATCGAGACCATCCTGGCCAACATGGTGAAACCACGTTTCTACTAAAAAAAAAAAATACAGAAATTAGCTGGGCATGGTGGCGTGCACCTGTAATTCCAGCTACTCTGGAGGCTGAGGCAGGAGAATTGCTTGAACCTGGGAGGCGGAGATTGCAGTGAGCCAAGATTGCGCCACTGTACTCCAGCCTGGCGCCTGGCAACAGAGCAAGACTCTGTCTGGAAAAAAAAAAAAAAAAAAAAAAAAAAAAAAAAAAAAAAAGGAAAAGAAAATTAATCCTTAAATAGCACTGGTGATGTCTACAGTAAGATAATAGAATGAAGTTTTAAAAGTACAAAACAACACTTTAAAAAAATCAAAAATTTATTGTAACATTGTGCCATGATTTGTAAACTTTGAAAGTAGAGACCAGGGAAAGAGACAAAACTTCACCTCACCCTGACATTTGAGTGAGGTGAGGTGAGAAGATGAAACCTGAAAAACTTTCCCACCATTGCCCAGCTTGCAGAGAAGATAGGAACGATTCACAAATGGCAAAGGAAAGGAGAAGATCCCTGAGTACGGAACTTCAGTGTTTTTCCTGGGCTGAAAAGATGGAGAACAAGAGGAGGTAGGAAGGTCAGAATCATCAAAGCTAATTCTTATCTTAGCAAATAGCAGAAAGGAAAATGAAAGCAAGCAAGACACAATTCTTTAGGCCGCAGAGGCCAAAGTGATGAAGGCGGGGAAGACCCCAGGAGAAATTTTTCTCCCTTGCTGTAGAGCAGCTCAGGACCTCAACCTGTTGGTTTTCCTGCCCTTTCCCCACCCATGAGGAAGGGAATTATATGATCCCTGGGGAGAAAACCTGAAACAGGGTAAGGGAAGGCCTGGAGCAGATTGTGTGAATGTGGTTCCACTGAATTGTGGGAAGGGCCCAACGTGCCTCTAGGGATGTAGCCAGAGCATTGATGCAGAATTTTAAAGTGAAGAATCCCAGTCCACCAACCCTAAGCTCCTAAACCCAAGGGGAAGCTCCTGACTCCTCCCCATGTGGTCAAGTTCAACAAGAGTAGGAGAATGGAAAATAACCAACTCCCCAGCCTGAGTTCCAAGGAACATATGGGTGGGTGTCAGAGATGGTGGGGCACGTGGTAAATAAAGGAGAATTGATCCAAATTATCTCAAAAAGACAACACAAGTTGAAAAGCAGTACAGGTCAAATAAGCATGCAAGAAAGGAAATCTCCTGGAGACCAAAGAAAACATTACAAAAATGAGAACAGAAAAGAGAGAATAACAAACAATGTGAAGGAAAGGCAACAGAGGTAAATAGAATGGAACATGTAAAAGATGTTGTATCTCTGAAATCCATCTGGAGCATCTCCAGGCAAAGATGGTGGATTGAACATATGCATGTACTTTTTCTTTTTTCCAAATCCCCACAGAAATAATAAAGATAAATTTAAAAAGCCTGGAAGCCGGGGTATCGATGAATGAGATGTAAATAACTTAGCCGGACCCTCAAAATCTAAAGACAATAGATGGAAAGTTGACAGCCAATCTAATCAGTAGGGCAGAATCTCCCAATAGCTAAGAAATTGGGAGTACTTGATAATTTTAGAAGTGGAGAGTGAAGTGAGGCAGTTGACATAGAGGAGCCTGATTGGAGGTTGGAGATTCATAGAAATAGAGGGAAATCTTCAATATTCCCTCCCTCACATAGTGCAGGAGACGAGCAGCAGATGAAGCCGATGACACATGTTTATCTTTTGGAATTGGTAATACAAGAAGGTTTCTCTGCTGAAGGACCCTAGCCTCACCTGAGTGTACACACCCACAAGTCAAGTGGATTGAGTGAATATTTGCATTCTGCAGGTTGAGATTCCCATCCTCATTTTCTCCCCCTGCCAGCCTCCTGCAAGAATAGCAGCCAGGCCTTTATCATCCAGAAATTCCCCTCCTGGGATCTGCACCCAAGAAGAAAGCTCCTGGAGATGCTGACAGTGGCAGACCACCTGTCAGTGCAGCTCTCCAAGTCAACAAGCCCACTCCCATACCCAGAGCCCTATCAGCCATCCAATACGTCACTCTTAAATGTCCCCAGCTACCCAAGGAGAAATGAGGAGTAAGCAAAACTGGCAAACAGCAAAGCAGCTTGAAAGACATGGAGATGGTAAAGAAGAAGAACTCATATTAATGTCCCCACAACTTATATTAATGTCCCCAAAGTCATACAATCATGGAACAGGGCACTTGGAGAACAATGACGAGAGAACTCTTGGAAATAAAAATAATTAAAAAAATGATTTTTAAAATTATTATGTTTAAAATTATATTTCATGATGGCAAAATACAAACTCCATGGAAACATTAGGAGGTGAAGTTGAGGAGCCTTCTTTCCAAATGGAGAAAATGTATAGAGTTGAAATATAGGAGGAAAAAAGTAGGACAATTGGATACTAAGGGAAAGAAATCAACAACAAAGCAATTCAAGATAGTTCCAGGAAAGTGAGAGCCTCAGGTTTCTAGTCTGACGGGGTTTGTCTACAAGAATGAAAACACATACAGTTAGGCACACCTGTAGTTTTGTTCTGAGGACAAAAAATAACAATGATTCTTTAAGCTTAGAGAAAAAGAGAGATTAAAGAGGAAAAATCACAAAATATAATGAGTTAGGACTATCTTACACAAACAGTGGAACTTAGGTCTAACCTGGATTTTTATACACGGCCAAACTATCAAATCAAGTGGGAAGGCTGAATAAAGATGGTTGAAAATATGCAAGAGTCAAAAATGTTTTAACTTCCAGATTTCCTATCTCCAGAGCAACTGAAGGATATGCTCCACCAATCTGAGGGATTAAACTAAAAAGGAAGAAAATGTGGGATCCAGGAAACAGGGATCTATTACCAGACAGAGGTACGGGATCCCAGAATGTGGGCGAGGGAATTTTGAGGATGATAGTTCTGTAGAGCTAGAAGCCAGCCGGTGCGGAATGGAACAGGGAGGATGTTCTGAGACAGATTCTCCAGGAAGATGAATTGATAATGCACCTGTGGCATCTGAATGTCCTGAGAGGAAATTTCTATGACTGCAGAGCAGTGTGAGGTCAAATTCATAGTAATGACTTGGAAAACACTGCAAACAAATTTTAAGACAATTATCTGTGTGCAGAGCTGTATTTGGGGAGCCCGAAGCTTATAAAATTGTGGGGGCCCTTTCTGAGATAATAATACAAAATGATAAATACAAATTTAGGTTCCAGAACAAATATTTATTTAGAATGAGTAAATATAATTACAAGAAATTACGCATTTAAAATTGCAGACATATATTGAAACCAAAACAAGTTACAGATAATATTTTCATTTTAAAATTGTTTTTATTGACCAACAGCCTTTATATTCCTATATTATTATTATTATTATTATTATTTGTATTTTCTTATAGAGATGGGATTTTGCCATGTTGGTCTCCAACTGGCTAGTCTCAAACTCCGGACCTCAAGTGATCTGCCTACCTCGGCCTCCCAAAGGGTTGGGATTGCAGGTGTGAGCCACTGTGCCTGGCCTATTTCTATATTATTTTTAATATGTTTTTGAGCACCTCTTTATTGACAATGCTCTTGTAATATTTTCCACAGAAAGAATGGAAAGCTAATCCAATCTTTTTCTAATGTGATTAATCAAATTTATCTATTTTTAATTAATGATGGCTTAGAAAGTTTTCTTCCAGCACTACTCTTCTCTATTGAGATTGTCATACATTTTTAATATGTCTTCACTTTTTATAGCAAAGTGACAGTAGATCTTGTTCAGAACTGATAATCAGTGTGATTTTCCTGATAGCCAGACCGAAAATCAAACTATTATGCTATTTCGATATAATGGTAGGCACTAGAAGATTTACATCAAATGTTAGATCAGGAACCCTTTCCATCAGTGACCAGGTTTGGTATCTGCTAGGAAGGAAAAGCCTGGTATGTGGCCACCAGTGTTTCTGTTCTTTTTGCCTTACAGTTTGTAATTTACCGAGACATGTTTAATTCTCGATTAATTTTGTTGATGTTTAAATTACTCACAATCATATTAAGAGTTAGAGAGGAGTACATCAGCAAAGTGGCTGACTAAAGTTGCCCAACACCCATGTCCTGGCCCAGCCCCACAAAAATGAATAAACAATGAATAAACAACTACACTTTGACCAGAATGGCTGAATGAGTGTGGGAGTACAGCAGGCATGGCAGAAACCCTGTGGAGCACTTACACTAAGTGTGGGCTCTTAAAGAAGGGAAAGAACCATACCACCATACCTGTGCCATCCCATTCTTTTTTATTCAGTTCAGAACCAGGAAGCACTCCTCCCTGTGGGGAAAAGGTAAGCAGGAGGTACCCAGTGGCGCCTACCACCGCTGTGGACACCAGCAGTCTTCGCTACTGGAGAATCCTGCAGTCTCCAAGGGCTCTGAGCTCAGCTTAGGGAGCTGCCTGGAGTTCACATAGCTGCCCTGCTCCAAAGGAGGAGCTTCCATTGTGCCTCCCCTCTTGTAGACCAAGCTGCTACTGCACTGTGCCATCTTAAAACCAGAGCCACTGCTGGAGTGTGTCCTGCTTGGGGGTCCAGTCACCACTGTATCCCTTTATCCCCGAGGCCCAGCACCATTGTACCATGATCTCAAACATGGTAGTCAACATTCCCCAGCTGAACCACAGCAAGTCCTTATCCCCTGGGAACAAGCTACCCAGAAGCCACTACATGTTCCCCATTCAAGTTGCTGCTGTGCTCCAGCCCCAGCTACTTGGAGCCAAGCCCCGTGGAGCAGCCATGCATCTCAGAGCCTGAACTAGCCCAATGTCCCGCCCCCAGGAAACTGGAACTTTGGTCCAGGAGAGCAGCTACATCCCTGGTATCCAAGGTCTTATGGCAGTCTGTATCTCAGGCACCTGGGTCCCAGCCCAGCAGGGCAGCCACACCCCACAGTGCTGAGCTGATGTGGCATACTGGCCCCCAGAGAAACAGAGCCTTGGCTGAGCCATGCTGCCCCACCCCTGGGCTGAACAGCTGCTGTGCCCTACCTTCCTGGATCTGAGTCAGCCCTCTGGAGTCTCAGTTTATGAGGCACACATCTCCCTCAGAAGTGGCACCTGCTTCCCAGAGCCCAAGCTATAGCTGTGCTCCACTATTCTGGGGTCCTTCTGCGACTGCACCTGGCCTCACAGGGACTGACCTACTACTGTATTCCACAGATCTGGGACTACAGTCATCACTATGCAGTACCCTCACTTCTGATGCCTGAGTTGCCATTGTGCCCTATTGATTCTAGGACCTGAATTGCAGCTGTCCCCTGCTCTCTGGGGACTGAGCCTCTGGAACATGCCTTCTTCCCTGGAGCCATGCCAATGCTGTGCCCTGATCTCCAGGCTTAGAGTCACAGCTACATCCCTGAACCCTGGGCACAAGCTACTGGGGAATGCCTCAGAGTCACAGTCCTTGGCTTGGTGGGAGACATGCATCCACCTGTGCCTCAGAGAATGAACCTGTGCCCACATCACAGGTGCCACAGTAGTTCAACAAGACACTGAGCCCAGGACCCCAGTTCTGCAGCCATTCCAATCACTTGTGCCCTTGAACACAGAGATGCTGTGGCTGCCTGTGGCCCATGTCACATCTGATACGAACAGGGATCCCTTCAGCTAAGTGTGCCCACTGTGGGGGAAATAACAGGAGAGCCCCTAATGCCCTTGCCACCAAGAACCCTGACAATCTACCATGCCACCACCACTGGCACAAACTCTTAGAGTCTAAGACATGAGGTACTCACAGTCATTGCTGATGTTGGTCACAGCTGAAGAAGCTACACAGAGACTACACTACTGCACCCACTCAGAACCAGAGCCAAGTACCCTGCTGACCTGACACCCTAGGACTCATCTGCAGATGAAAGTCTTTCCCTGTGAAAGCCTCTCTATAAAATTAGAAGAGACAACTGTTCTACTGGATGCACAGGCATCAATGTAGGGACAAAAGAAACATGTAAAAGCAAGGAAATACGACACCACAAAAGGAAGACCGTAATTCCTTAGTAACTGGCCACAAAGAAATTGAAATTGAAATTGCCTAAAAAGGAATTAAAAATAAGAATTTTAAGGAAATGAGAATACGGATACACAATTCAACAAATTCATGAGCTGAATGAGAAAGTCCACAAAGAGGTAGCTCTCATAAAAGAGAACCAAATAGAAATCTTGTAGCTGAATAACTCAATGAATAAAATTTTAAAAATTGACAGTTTCAATAGCAGACTAGACCACGCAGAAGAAAGAATCTCTGAACTTGAAAAGATGTCTTTTGAAATAACGTGGTTGGGGGGAAAAAGAGTGAAGAAAATCTATGGGATTTATGAGACGCTCATTAAATAAACAAATATTTCAGTATGGGATCATCAGAGGGAGAAGAGGAGGAAAGGCATGGAAAACTTATTTAACAAACAAGTTGCTGAACAATTCTCAAGACTTGAGAGAAATATGGACATGCAGATTTACGAAGCTCAATTATCTCCAAACAGGTTCAACACAAAGAGGGTCTTACTGAGGCATATTACAATCAAAACGTCAGAAATCAAAGACACAGAGAGAATTAAAAAAGAAGAAAGAGAAAAATGTCAAATGATACATCAGGAAATCTCCATTAGACGATCAGCAGATTCATCAGCAGAAACCTTGCAAGCCAGGAAAGAATGAAACAATATATTTAAAGTGCTGAAATAAAAAAAAAAACCTGTTAGCCAAGGATACTACACTTAGTAGTGCTGACTTTCAGAAGTAAAGGAAAAATAAAATCTCCCCCAGAGAAGCAAAAGCTAAGAAAATTCATCACTACTAGACCTGCCTTACAAGAAATATTTAAGGGAGTTCTTCAGCCAGGAGCAAAAGGATGATGATTACTGTCATGAAAATATATGACAATATAAAACTCACCAGTAGAGGCACATTCACTGTCAAATGCAGAATATGTCTTTACTGTAGTTGTGTTGTGTAAATCTTTCAAGTCTAATATAAAGGTTAAACATCAAAATGGTCAAAAATAATTATGGCTACATTAAGCTGCTAAGAAATATGCAATATAAAAAGATGTAAATTTTGACAACAAAAAAATAAATTGTAGATGATGAGGGAGAGGTTAAAAGTCTAGAGTATTTGTATGTGATCAAAGTTAAGTAGTTATCATCTTAAAATAATCTATTATAACTATAAGATGTTTTATGTAAGCCCCATGGTAACTACAAAGCAAAAAGCTATAGCAAATACACAAATAAGGAAGAAAAAGGAATAGAAGCTAAGCATTACAGAAAATTACCAAATCAGAAAGGCAGACAACAAAAGAGGAAGAAAGGAAAAATAATCTATAAAACAACCAGAAAACAATTAACAAAATGGCAGGAGTTAAGTCAATATCTATCAATAATAACTATTATCAATAAAAACTGAATATAAATGGATTAAACTTTCCAATTAAAAGGCAGAGTGTCTAAATAGATATAAACCCAACATCCAACTTTATGCTGCCTGCAAGAGACTCATTTCAGCTTTAGGGATACACATAGCCTGAAAGGGAATTAAAGAAGATCTTCTACACAAATAGTAACGGAAAGAGCAGAGATGGCTATGTTTACAGCAGATAAATACACTTCAAGTTAAAAACTGTTACAAGAGACAAAGAAGGTCATTATTTAGTGGTAAAAGGGCCAACTTATTAAGAAGAGATAACAATTATAAGTATATATGCACACAGCAGAATACCTAAGTATATAAAGCAGATATTAATAGACATGAATGAAGAACTAGATAGCAATATATATAATAGCTGGGGATTTTATCACCCCACTTTCTAAAATGGATAGATCAACCAGACATAAAAGTAATAAGGAAACACTGGATTTGAGCTTCACTTTAGGCCAAATAGACCTAACAGACATATATGGAACTTTCAATCCAATAGCAGCAGAATAAACATTCTTCTCTAGTGCACACAGAACATTCTTCAGGAAAGCCCTTATGTCAGTCCACAAAAGAAGTGTTAACAAATTCAAGAAGACTAAAATTATATCTCACATTTTTTCCAACCACAACAGTGTGAAACTAGAAATCAGTAGCAGGAGGAATTTTGGAAAATTCACAAATATGTGGAGACTAGACATGTTCCTGAGCAACCAATGGGTCCAAGAAGTCAAAAGGGAAATTTAAAAATATCTGGAGACAAAAGACAATGGAAACATAATATATTGGAACCTATGAACTGCAACAACAGTAGTTCTAAAAGGCAAATTTGTAGCAATAAATGCCTACATTATAAAAGAAGAAAGCTCCAAAATAAATAGCCTAACAATATGCCTCAAGGAGCTATAAAAAGAGCAGCAAATGAAACCTAAAGTTAGCAAAAGGAAGGAAATAATAAAGATCAGAACAGAAATAAATCAAATAGAGCACAGAAAAACCATAGATAAAATTCATAAAACCAAGAGCTGACTCCTTGAAGAAATAAACAGAATCAATAATCCTCTAGCTAACCTAAGAAATAAAAGAGATAAGACTCAAATAAGTAAAATCAATAATGAAAGTGGAGACATTACAACATACACCTCAGAAATAAAAAGAATTATAAGGAACTATTCTGAACAATTGTATGCCAACAAATGGGATGACCTAGAGGGGAAAAATTAATTTCTAGAAAAAATATAACCTACCAAGATTGAATCGGAAAGAAATAGAAAGCTTCAATTTACCTATAACAAATCAAGAGAATAAAGAAGTAGTTAAAAACCTTCCAACCAAAAAACCCCAGGACCAGACGGCTTCAGAGCTGAATTCTATCAAACATTCAAAGAAGAATTATTACCGATACTTCTTCAATTCTTCCAAAAAATAGAGATACAGACAATACTTTCAAAAATATTTTATGAGGGCAATATTACTTCGCTACCCAAGCCAGGCAGACACCACAGAAAAAGAAAACTACAGGCCAATGTCTCTGAAGAATGGTGATACAAAAATCCTTAATAAAATATTAGCAAACCCAATTCTACAATGCATCAAAAAGATTATACATCATGACCAAGTTTATTGCTGGCATGCATGTTTGGTTTAACATACACAAATCAGTGTGATACATCACATTAGCAGAGTGAAGGAAAATAACTATGATTATTCTCAATTGACATCTCAATTCTGTGTCTCAATTGATGTAGACAAAACATTTTTTGAAGTTCAGGATATTTTCTGATCTTTCAGGATCAAAACTCTTAACAGTTTAAGCACAGAAGAAAAGTTCCTCAACATAAAGGCCATTTGTAAAAAAAACCCACAGCTAACATAATGATCAATGGTGAACAACTGGAAGCTCTTCCACTATGACCTGATACAAGGCAGGAATGCCCATTGTTACTGCTTCATTCAACCTAGTGCTGACTACTAGCAAAAGAAGTCAGACAAGAAAAGAAATAGAAGGCATCCAAATGACAAAGGAAGAAGAAAAATTATCTCTATTTGCAGATGACATGATTTTATATACAGAAAACCCTGCAGATTCCACAGAAACTCTTAGAACTAATAAATGTTCAGTAAATTTGTAGGATATAAAATCAACGTAGAAAATCAGTTACATTTCAATACCCAAATAACATTCAGGCTGGGAAAACATCAAGAAAACAGTCCCATTTCAATAGTATAAAAGTGCTTAGGAATAAACTTATCTAATACAGTGAAAGATTTGTATGCTGAAAACTGTAAAACATTGATAAGAGAAATTGGAAAAGGCACAAATAAATGTGTCCATGGATAGGAAGAACTAATATTGTTAAAATGACCACCCTACTTAAAGCAATATACAGGTTTAATGAAATTCTTGTCAAAATTCCAATGTTATTCTTCATAGAAATTGAAAAAAAAAAACTCTAAAATTTGTATGAAACCACAGAAATGCCTGAATAGCCAAAACAATACTAAGAAAAATAAAATTAGAGACATACTTCCTGATTTGAAATTATATTACAAAGCTACAATAATCAAAACAATATGGTACTGAAACAGAACCATAGACAGTGGAACAGAATGGAGTACCCAGAAATAGATTCAAGCATATACAGTTAACTAATTTTTGACAAGAGCATAAAGAGGACATAATAGGTAAAGGACAGTCTCCTCAATAAGAGAGACTTATTGGAAACATTGTTCTGGAAAAATTGGATTTCCATACACAAATGAATAAAACTGCACTCTTATACCATACACAAAAATCTCAAAATGGGTAAAAGGCCTAAATGTAAGACCTAAAACCATAAAACTCCTAGGAGAGAGAGAAGGAAAAAGCTGCTTGACATTGGTCATGGACAGTGATATTTTTGGATATCACTCCAAAAAGCTCAGGCCACAAAAGTAAAAATAAATCAATAGGACTATATCAAACTAAAAATTCCTGCACAGCAAAGAAAGCAATCAACAGGAAAAATATTTGCAGACCACATATCTGATAAGAGATTAATTTCCAAAATTTATGAAGAAGTCTTACAGCTCACTAGCAGAAAAACATAACCCAATATTAAAAAAATGGGTGAAGGACCTGAGCAGACATTTCTCCAAAAAAGACATAAAAATGGCCAACATATATATGAAGATGTGCGCAACATTACTAGTCATCAAGGAAATGCAAACTGAAACCACAATTCTATTAGTTATGACTTCAGACCTGTTAGGGTGATTATTATCAAAGAGACAAGAGATACATGTTGGTAAGGGTGTACAGAAAAGGGACACAGGACACTATTGGTGAAAATGTATATTGATACAGCCATTACAAAAAACAGTATGGAGGTTTCCAAAGAAATTCAAAATAGAATTACTTCATGATCCAGAAATCCTCTTTCTGGGTATATACCTAAAGGAGATGAATTTACCATCTCGTAAAGATGTGAATGATGCAAATATTCATTGCAGCATTATTCACAATAGCCAAGATACGGAAACAACGTAAGTGTTATTGATGGACAAATGGATAAAGAAAATGTGTTATATATTTACCAATTGGTATGGTCCAGCTCTGTGTCCCCACCCAAATCTCATCTTGAATTGTAATCCCCACATATTGGGGGAGGGACCTTGTTGGAGGTAATTAGATGGGGGTGGTTCCCCCATGGTGTTCTCATTAGTGAGTGAATTCTCATGAGATCTGATGATTTTTATGGGGATTTTCCCCATTTGCTTGGCACTTTTCTCTCCTGCCACCTTGTGAAAAAGGACATGTTTTCTTCCCCTTCTGTCATGATTGTAAATTTCCTGAGGCCTCCACCAGCCATGTGGAACTGTGAATCAATTAAACGTCTTTTCTTTATAAATTATCCAGGCTTGGGCATTTCCTCATAGCAGCATGAGAACAGACTAATACAGCAAAGGAATATTATTCAGTCTTACAGAGGATCCTACCATTTGCCACAACATGGATAAAGATGAAGGACATTATGCTAAGTGAAATAAGCCAGACACAGAAATAAAAATATTATGTAATCTCTCTTATATGTTAGACACATACAGGGAGAATAGATTAGTGGTTACTAGGGGTGAGGGTAGGGGAGGAAATGGGGAGATATATGTCAAACATATAAAGTAGTCAATATGTAGAATGAACAAGTCTACAGACTTAATATAACATGAAGACTATAGTAAATAAAATTGTATTAGGGATTTTTGTAAATAAGTAGTTTCTAACTGCTCCTGTCACAAAAAGTAACTACATGAGATGAAGACACATTAATCTGTTTCGCTATGATGACTATTTTACTACCTATATGTTTCCTATAATATCATGTGGGAAACCTGAAATACACACAATAAAATTCATTTCAAAAAAGAGTTAGAAATTTTGTCTACCATTTATTTTTCTGCCTTTTTTTTGTATATTTAAATATATGGGCATACGTATTCTGTGTGTTTGCATACTTTACAATTTCCATAAACAACTCATCATTTTTAGTAATTATGTAAAAGTGCTCATCAGTTCAGTTTTTAGGTTTAGATTAATTATGTTTTGGCCTATCCCATCACGTTTGCTTGAATCCAAAAATTAGGTATTTAGGTTGGAGAGCACTTTCCATTTTGTGAAGGATACTGCTTTCAGGTATCTCATCCCCAGGGACAGGTGTGTCCAGTGGCCAGGCAGGGTATGAAGTCACCATCACCATTAACACAGTTTTCTGTATTTGGATCCCAGTAACCATGCACGTTTCCTCCCTTCCTCAGGTTAAGTTCTTTCTCATGGACCACGAGAAAGTCAGTGTCTGTGATTTGGCTTCTCTCTAACCCTGGAAGTTTACATTCACCAGACATGGTTCTAGCACCTAAACCACAATCCAGCTCTCCCCATGAGATTCCTGGGCTCTTACCTAGATATCTTCATGATTTCTTTAGCCCTCACTTCCTGATTGGAATGCTAACTTCTCAGTAATGTCTTTCTGGATCACCCTGTTAAATCCGCAAGTCCTACCCTGCTCTTAACAGCTCTGCCTACTTGCAGTTTTGTTTCTTTGCTTTCCAAAGCACTTATCAATCTCCAGTGTAATATGTTGGATTCCTCTTCTTTATTTATATGCTCAATGAACAAAGCCGAGGATTGTGTCTCTATTGCTCACAGATCTACCCCCGCCCTTAGAAAAGTACTTGGACATAGTAGATGCTCAGTGAAGTGCTGTTGTCCGGGGGAGATGGTGGTGGTCCCTACGTTGAAAGAAGTCAAAAGTCCTGCTGCAGTCCAGCCAGGACGCTCTGTGATATCCACAATTATAGGCTTTCTCTGATAGAATTTTTCCAAGGAGAGACTTCCCCCGTGACTCACATTATAGACTTTCCGGCCTCCTTGCCATATGGTTCCGGAAATGTTCCCTTCTTGGTTCGTATCCACTCTCGTGTCTTGAATCATTGCGTCTGCTGTGTTTCTGTAGTTTCTTTCCCCTTCACTTGATCAGCATGTTCATTTTCAAAAGCCAACATTTAATACTAAGCACAGAAGACTGGTTTTGAAAAAGGTAAAAATTTTTATTCATTTAGCAAATGTTCTAAGGTTCATTGCTTAAGGAATTTATACTACAGTTGGAGAAACAAACACAGCTCTGTGGGTGAGGATATAGTAAAGGACCCAGGTAGAATATCAGGTGCTAGGTGTTCATTTTGTGGCCAGAATTAAAATATGAAATGTAAATGCTGTTTTCTGACTTCCCTTCCCACACTATTTAAAGAGAGGGAGCTTCGAGGAATGTCTCCTTGTCTTACAGAGAACATAGGAATTACTAAGATTAAAAAAAAATCTGAGACATGAAGAAGTTTAGGAAAAAGGAAGTGGAAGAGGGGGATTGGGAAACAAGACAGGACGTCTGAGCAGCTCTCATGGGGCGCACGTTTGGGGAGACGGAGCACTAAGGAAGATTTTGGAAAATTTTTTTGTATGTTTTGAGGCTTACAGCCTACCCCAGACCCACTGGGTATTGTTGAAGATTTGTGAGTACGAAGATATGATGAGAATTACACTTAGATGATCTTGGCAGTAGCCTTTAGCTTGTGTTATGCATATGCACATGTGTGTGGTATTTGGAGGGATGCCTTAAATAAAGAACGTTATTAATGGCTTCATGCATTTTTTTTTTTTTTTTGAGATGAAGTTTCGCTCTTGTCGCCCTGGCTGGAGTGTAATGGCGTGGTGTCGGCTCACTGCAACCTCTACCTCCTGGGTTCAAGAGATTCTCCTGCCTCATGCCTCCTGAGTACCTGGGATTACAGGTGCCCATCACCACGCCCAGCTAATTTTTTTGTATTTTTAGTAGAGATCGGGTTTCACCATCTTGGCCAGGCTGGTCTCCAACTCCTGATCTCAGGTGATTCTCCTGCCTCAGCCTCTCAAAGTGCTGGGATTACAGGCGTGAGCCACTGTGCCTGGCCTCATGCATTTTTTCATTTCCCATAAATATGCAAAATTACTGCCTCTTGAGTGTGACTTTATTTTGTAGTAACAGTTTTTTTAGAGAGGACCACATCTGCAGTTTTACATGGTCAGTGAACAGAAAATGATTGACCATGGGAAACTGCTCAATGCAGTCTGAGGACACATTGCAGTGCATTTTGAGGACACCAGTTCAGGACTGAGTATATATGGTGATGCTGGCTGCACACGTGTTATTCTCTGCTCTACATTTCTCTCCCCTGTTGTGGACTCTAAGGGGTCTGTGCCACAGGTCTGGGCATCACTGACTATGTTTTCCGAAAATGGCAGAGAAGGATACATCGTTCATAACACTTTCCTATTTTGAGTTGATTAAATTAATTTTAATAGCTGTGTGAATTGCACCACAGAGCCACCCTTGGAGTGAACAGAAAGTGCCATTTCAGGGTTCTCAGAAGGGCCTAATCCTGCTTAGAACTTTGTCCACCCAAAGTCAATTCCATATTTAAGCAGGAGAATAGGGTCTGGAGGCAGGGAATCTAAGGCCAATTTGTGCTGACTTCCCACAACTGAATCAAAAGGAAAACCCAACCTCTCCACATCTAAGTAACAAAGAATCAGAGGCTACTCCCTTTACACAGCATTGCAGATGAAAAATAGAAGGTACCTCTGATTGGTCCCCTCCCGCAACCAATCAGACCAGTCAGACTGGTCATGGGCCAAGTCTTTATGTATAACTTTGTAACTTCCCTTCAACCTGATTGGTCACCTCCTGCAACCAATCAGACTGCTCATGAGCCACTCCTTCATTTACATAGGGTGTAACCAAGTAACCAATGAGAAACCTCTAGAGTGATTTAAACCCCAGAAAACTCTGTAACCAGTGCTCTTCAGCTGTTTGCTCTAGCCCACCACCACTCTGGAGTATACTTTCAATAAATCTGTGCTTTCATTGCTTTATTCTTCATTGCTTTGTTTGTGCATTTTGTCCAATTCTGGATTTGTAGTCAAGACCCTCCATCAGTAACAATATTGAAATTTTATCTGTTATATTAAGGCCATTAATTCCACATGGGTCTCATTTCTGCTATATTAAGGCAATGTCCTCCCTATTATTAAACTCTTGGTAGGTATCTGTCTTGCTGACCTCACGCTTCGTGTCCTACTTTCCCAGTAAAGCGAGCCACTCATCTCCACCAGAATCTCCATCTGCACCATCACCACCTGCTTTATCACCATCCTCACCACTACCACCATCACCACCACCACCACCCTCACCACCACCACCTCACCACCACCACCA
>NW_016107388.1:3601952-3606030 GCF_001604975.1 Cebus imitator | reverse complement strand
ACCCTCACCACCACCATCCTCACCACCACCATCCTCACCACCACCATCCTCACTACCACTACCATCACCACCACCACCCTCACCATCACCATCCTCACCATCACCATCCTCACTACCACTACCATCACCACCACCACCCTCACCATCACCATCCTCACTACGACTACCATCACCACCACCACCCTCACCATCACCATCCTCACCATCACCACCCTCACTACCACTACCATCACCACTACCACCCTCACCATCACCACCCTCACCACCACCACCATCCTCACTACCACCACCCTCACCATCACCATCCTCACTACCACTACCATCACCACCACCACCCTCACCATCACCATCCTCACCATCACCATCCTCACCACCACCACCATCACCACCACTGCCTCACCATCACCGTGCTCACTACCAGCATCAACAGCTATTTATCAAAACTACTCTTTACTAGGAAACTGTGCTAAGTTCATGTAGATGTTCTCCTTCAATTCCAACATAAATCCTCTCAGGTAGATATTCTTAATTCGGTTTACCCTCAACTCCACACACAAATCCTGACACATAAATGTGTTGATTGAATGCATTCTCATTTTTTTGAATGAGGAAATCAAGGCTCAGAGAGGCTAAGTAGCTTTCTGAGGTTAAACAGTCAGTCACTGATGGATCTAGAATTAAAGAAGACATGTGGACTACTGCCCCTCAAACACTGCCTGAGCCTGCCAAACTCCAGACCTTCGTTTGTACTGTTCCATCCACTTGGAGTGCCCCTTTTCCCTTTTCCTGCCATTCAGAATTCTTCCCTGTCCTTTTCATTATTCAAGTCATAGTTCAAATTCCATCTCTTCCTCAGGGTTCCTTGGGTCAAATTTTTCTGTTTGGAATGACAGTCATGTGTGGCCTAATGACAGGGATGTGTTCTGAGACATGCATCCTTAGGTGATTTCATTGTTTTGCAAACATTAGAGCATCCACTACACATCTAGGCTATAAGGTACAGTCTATTGCTCGTAGGCTACACACCTATACAGTATGTGTCTGTCCTCAGAACTGTAGGCAGTTGTAACACAATGACAAGTATTTTTGTATCTAAATATAGAAAAAATACAGTAAAATATGGTATTATAATGTCACGGGACCACCGTTATGTGGCCCATGGTTGATGGCGTTGTCATTGTGAGATGTGCGACTAACATTTTCCTTCTTCCATGCTTTCACGTCAATTTGTTTACACTGTCAGCGGACTCATGGTGTCTGGTCTCTGCTGACCTGTGTGAATGTCTGCACCCTCACTGGCCTGTCAGCTACCTGGGTGGTGGCTGGGTTTACAGCCCTTCGACCTCTCCCTTCTGGAAGAGCACAGTGCTTTGCTGGCTACTAGGTGTTAAAGATCCATTTGTAAATCAAACAGTATTTACCCGGGAGAATGAGAGAAGGCTCTGGGGGCGGGTTCGGACCAGGGGAAGGGGTGAAAGAGCAGAGGCGCTGACACCTGGTAGGACAGGGAGGAAGCAGCGTGGGCCAGCTGGCCATGGAAGGCACCAAAGACAAACTTTGCCGAGTGCACAATAGACAGAGGCTGGTCCTGGGTACACACAGCATCTTTTACAAATAAAACAGCTTTATTCATGGCAAACCAGAGAGAGGAAGAAACAACAGGTGCCGAAGATGAATAGACTGTTGTTATCCATTTATTGATTGGAAACCAATCCTAGATTTCTCTTCTTCCTGTTTTATCAAGTGGCCTCTGCCCGAGTGTAATTTTTACTTTTTAGTGCCGTCTGCACCTGTGGCCTTTGGACCTAATGTTTATGACAGATGGGCCAGGCCGTGTTTGCACCATTTAGTGGGTACTTTCCTTCTGTAGTGCTCCATGCCACCGTCGCTGTGGCACGGGCCCAGTGGGCATGTGTGTGGGGAGAAACCCACGTCTGCAGCCATTGTTCAGCTGCTGTCCTCAGAGTCTAGCCCTGTGCATTTGCGTCCGCTTATTGCCCATAATTTCTCTTTCTTGCCAGGTCACCGTCCCTCAAAATATAGTGCTCAATGCAAGCAAATCAAGGGGATGGGGACATTCACCTCAAATGTTGGAATCGGACATATTTCTACAACTTTTTAATCTCTTTCTTTATAGCTATTTTATCTGTTATATTAAGAAAATTATTTTAAGAAAATATTTCCTGATTCTGTTTTCTGTTTTGGTCCTTCTCATAAAGAAAGTTTAAATGCACCTTGTCCACAGACATAAGAGGGAAGCCTTGTTTTTTTTTGTCTTGAGAGACACAGTGATGTGCATATAAATAGTGCACTTTGGACTTTTTTAGAGAGATTTACCTGCTGGCTTCATTGTTTTTCGTCCCAACAGATTGCTAAGTCAGACTTCAGATCAGCACGAAGTCAGTGTTTGCCTAGCAGACAGGGAGATAACGGGAGGGGAGGAAGGGAGGTCTGCAGCTCTGAAGCTGCGTCAGCGCGAAGATGGTGACTCCACGTCAGAGTTCAAACAATCTGCTCCCCACTTTCCCTGCTTCCCTGCAAAGCAGCATGCTTGCAGGGGAAACAGACCTGTCTTAGAGCCATTGGTTCGTTCTTTCTAGAATCACATACTGGCCATCCGGTACCCGTCTCTAGCCAACCAGAAGACAGCATTCTATTTGGACAAGAGAGGAAAGTGGTAAAACATGTCTCTCCAGATAGCTAAATGTTTAATTAAACTCTTTGTCTTTGTTGTTGTTGGAATAAATATACAGAAAAATGCACAATAGCCACCCGTATCCATATTTTCCTTGTAAATGTTCCCTGTGAATCTGAGCGCCACTACCCGGTCTCCGGTTCCCTGCATCACTTTTTCTACTGACCCACTGCTTCGGCTGACCCGGGAGCAGGTAGGCCAGGGGGACGCGGCCACGCTCATTTAAGCAAGGTGGCGAGCACGTGGCTGGACCTCGTGTGACCCAAGGGATCTCCACGACGCAGGAGCAAATGGGCCGTTCTTCTGCAGCCTCCTGACTCCGCGTGTGCGTGGGCGGTGTGCAGAGCAGGAGAGCTGCGGGCTCCCTGGGGCTCAGCGGGTTTCACCCCTGCTATGTACTTTCCAGGTGAAGACTCAAGGCAGCTTCCTCCCCGCTGTCCTAAGCCGAGGGAAGGAGTCAGTGTACCTGGAACACACAACTAGTGTAAAGCCTTCAGGGAGGACCCTGGTGTGCTCTGAAGAATGTGTCTTGACGCCACTGAAGACGATGGATGGGGTCGTGGGTTCCCACGTCCCTGGGTTTTCCTATTCTAGCATCATCACTTCCCATAGTCCAGATGAGCTCCTCCGGGCCGTCTCGGGAGCATGTCACCCCCTGTGCAGGGAAAGAGCAGCTTTCCGGTAAACCTCCGCTGCTGGACTCCTCACCGGGCTCCCGGCGTCATTCGCTTTTCCTCTGCACACCTTCTCCGCCTGCCAGGAGCCATGGGGAGCCCGACTGCGCTGCTCCCTGGCTCGGAGCCCTCCACGCTCCTCTCCTCCAAAGGCCAGGTCTGCACTCCGTGCTGAGACCTCGGAGCCAGAGCGCCCTGCCAGCGCCTCGCCCGGGCACCAGCCTCGCCTCGCCTCCTCCAGGCTGCCTGGCTCTCGGGGCTTCCTGCAGCCCGGCCCGCCGCACGCTTCTCCCGCTCTGGTCTTGCCCTTCTCTCTGCCTTCTCGCGGACACCTAGTATTGCTTGTTCTTTATCCTCCAGGTTTTCACTGGAGAGACACATTTTGAGGAAGGCCCCCCTTACCTCCCATCTCAATAGACTCTCTCCTTTCCCGCGCTTTTCCTTCCATCGTCCTCCGCGACACTCATTCCTGCTGCCAGTTGCGCCACCGTGCGCTGAGCGAAATCACCCAACAAGCACCCGGGCGCTGATGCGGAGATGGGGACGGTTACGCAACACTACTCCTAGCACCTTAAAATGCAGATGGAGGCCGGGCGCGGTGGCTCACGCCTGTAATCCCAGCACTTTGGGAGGCCGAGGCGGGTGGATCACAAGGTCAAGAGATCGAGACCATCCTGCTCAACATGGTGAAACCCCGTCTCTACTAAAA
>NW_016107388.1:3596642-3601823 GCF_001604975.1 Cebus imitator | reverse complement strand
AAGAGAGAAACTCCGACACAAAAAAAAAAAAAAAAAAAAAAACAAGAAAAAAAACAAGAAAAAAAAAACGCAGATGGAAACCTAGTGAAAACGCTAGCGCTCTCACCACGGTGAATGGCTCAGCCGTGTGCAACGTGCTCTGATAACTATGGCGCTTTACCTTGAGAAGGAAGCCCTGAGGCTTGCTGGTGCAGGTGGGAGTCGGAGGCGGGTAGGAGGAGGCGTCTGACCTCGGAGGAAAGGGCACTCCGGTTGGGTGTGAGTGGCTGAGGCCCCGCGGCGCCCGGGAGCTGGGAGCCCCTAGGCATTCAAGGTGCGCTGGGCGCGCGCTGGCGTTTCCTGGGCCCTGCTCAACCGGGTGCACATCTCCCTGTTCGCCCAGTGTTTCTCACAGATGACATCGCACATAAGCAAAACAAAATTTGCCTTATGCTCCTTATGCTCAAATTGCTCCTAGTATATCAGCCACGTTGGAACAAACTCGCATTTTTAAAACAAGCATTGCAGCAAAACTGACGGTCTCTGTATTGAATTGTTTCACCTCTCTCACCTGCAAGCATAGACCCCCCTCAAGACTGACACTTTGCTAGATTTTCCAGGGTCACCTTCTGCAGAATAGTGCCCGGCGTGATGGTGTTGGGGTGGAAGTGTTGGGGCGGGTGCCGACAGTGACCTGTTCAGTGGACAAATCTCAGTGTTGGTCAAATGAACTCAAAACAGGAAGTTATGTTTAGTCACTGATCATGTCACTTTTACTTAAAACTTTAGACGGCATCTGTGTTCACAAACCAGTTCTTTTATTTTTCTTTTTAAAAAAACATTTTGTAAAATACCTTAGACTGTCAAAGGATCTATCAAGACATTCCTGGCAGGCAGGTCAGTGTAATTATTCCTCCGCTGGGGTCACAGCAACTGTTATGAACATATACTTTTTCTACCTTTTCTAACACTAGCCCTGAGAAAAGTCAGCATTTTGTGTATCATTTAACAGTGGTGGAACAAGGAAGATAATGAACATGAAATTTCCATTTTGGGAAGAAGCAATCTTCTCCACAAAATAAGCCTGACCTGTAAAAAAAACAGCACTGTCTTTTAAGGAAGGAAACCAAAGTCAAGCAAAGACAAACACTTTAAAAGAAGTATGATCTCACATTCCCTTAGGTATTGACAACACTGATTTTGAGTTTGCTTTAACCCTATAGCTAGGGGCACACTCTACTGGAACAAACATGTTGGTAATACTGACAGTGACTCTTTTTGAAATCCTTTTACCAAAACAGAGATTCTATCAAAAATGTCATTTGAACTCTCCAACACAGAGAAGAAAAGATGAAAGAGGCTGAAGATAACTTGGCCAAGAGATTGGGAGATTATAATTTTTCATTATATCTGTCATCGGTTGAAGTTTTAAAATCCCTGGACTTTCTCAGTTTGGAGATAGAAGGCAAAAAGCCAAAAGAAATGAAGACAGGGATAGATTGATGGAGAAAAGAGGAAAGAAAAAAGCTAAGAGAGAGAAAGAGGAAAGGAAAGGAAGGAAGGAAGAAATTATCTGTAAACTTAGTATCGTAACTTCTCATGGAATGACAGTGATGGACGTTTTTCTTTTTTTTTTTTTTTAAAGCTGAATATGTTTTCCAAAGTGCTTCTGTTTGGAAGGCCCATTTAGAAAGTGTTATTTTAATTACGCTAGTTGGATTAGCAGAGCATTTATCTCTGATAGCTTTTTGCGGCTTTGAGGAACAAAAAACCTACAGGACAGTAAGAGAATATGCTATGATCTTAGGATAGTGTGACTGTTTTCTGGTCTTTAATTGGTCAGTGTAGTGGGGTGGTTGCTTTGACTAGGACATTTGACATGGCCCTGAGACAAACTCCACTAAGGCGACACTTTGACATCTCTAGAGTCAGCAGGCTTGTAAGGACAACTCTCCACTTTGAAAATAAAAGGAAGGATAATATTCAAAAAGGAACAGAAGTATCTATTCACAAAACTTAGGAAGAGATGAGTTGAGTTGCATAAGACATCAAGAGCAACATTGCTTCATAAAACTAACAATTTTGTTTTAATGTTAGATTTTTAAATAAAGAACCTAGTGTGTCTCCCTAAAAACTCATTTAGAAAGTAGAAAAAAACACAGAAATAAAAACAGTAATACCATCACATAAAATAAAAGTGCTAACATTGACATTTTATCACAATCTTTTCATGTATTTGTATTTTTTACATAGTTGAATACATTACACACACTAGTGCATTTCTTACTTTAAATTTTTTAAAAATTTACCTTAACATTGTATAATATAGATTCTACCATGGTATTAAGCGTGCTTTATAAAAGGAATTTTCAATGACTGTCTGATATTTTGTCTATTTTTTTGGAACCAGTCCCTTCTTGTTGGGTAGACGTTTCTACTACCTATAGTTTTCCTGTGATGAAGGAGGCGATTGATGTCTGTGTGTAGGTGCATCTTTGCATTTTGGATTTCCTTCTCCATAATCAAGTCCCAGGCATGGAATTCCTGGGGTCAGGGGAGGCCTGCAAGCTACAGAAGAGGCGCTGACATTTGTGAGGCCCTTCCCTAGGACGTGGCGAGAGACTGAGAGGTTTTCCTTATTCTCAAACCAAGTGCAGAAATCTCCAGAGCAGCACCCTGATGGGAGTCCCTCAGACTCTGCTGCAATTCTGTCCGCTGTCCTCTCTTTTATTTCCCTCACTGAAATCCATGCAAATAGTGATTACATGTTGGCTTTATTGCATGCATAAACTGGAAAACAGTCTTTTTTTTTTTTTTCTTTTTCATTTGTTTTCTATGAAGTTAAGTGAGAGGGCTCTATGGTAGTAGGAGGCATGGCAGAACGGGCAGCAGGTGGAATGGGAGGCTCAGCAATCCAAACTGTGATGTGTGTTGTCTTTTTTTTTTGAGTTGGAGTCTGCCCAGGCTGGAGTGCAGTGGCACGATCTTGGCTCACTGCAACCTCCACCTCCTGGGTTCAAGTGATTCTCCTGCCTCGGCCTCCAAGTAGCTGGGATTACAGGCACCCACCACCATGCCCAGTTAATTTTTGTATTTTTAGTAAAGATGAGGTTTCACCGCGTTGGCCAGGCTGATCTTGAACTTCTGACCTCCAGTGATCCACCCACTGCAGCCTCCCAAAGTGCTGGGCCAAGTTGCGATCTCTTAGGTGTGCTTTGTTTTTCACCTCTCATGCTTAGCGACCCTTCCTAGGGGGCTCCATGGGACACCATAGAGTACATTAACAGTTGCGGATGCATTTCTTAGCCATGACAAAACTTTCTGAGGGAAACAGCTCATCCCTGCTAGCTTCAACAGACATTTATATTCTGTGTTTCTAGCTCAGTCTTGTCAATCAGAACCTTAGATGTCAATTATTCTAGAAACGGAAAATTTCTGAGTCTCATGTTTCTATCTTAAGATGGGAAGAGGTTTGTTGGACACATTAAATGAAATAACTTACATGAAAGTACTAGGCAGTGTAAGGTACTGCTATTAGTAACATTAGTACGTTTCTCTTGAAATGAGTTAACTGTCAGTGCTGATGATTTCTTTCATATTCTCCAGCAATACCCAGTGTATGTACTGATGCTGTACTGTGCTCACAGCACTGAAGATATCCAAAGTGGCACATGGCATGGTTCCATTTTTAAGGGGTTCAGTGATGGTGATAGATTCACACACACACAGACCCCTGTGCACACACATAAAGCCAAAATGCATAATAGAAACAGATAAGTGTAATAAGAGGGGAATGAATGCATAAAAGTAAAGTGAAAGCAATTAAAATGGCCCTTGTGAAAAGGCAGCTGAGACATCTCTAGGGAAGAAGCGATACTTCATTAGCCATTGAAGATTTTGGACAGCCCGTTAGGAGGACGGAGGAGGTATGGCATTGTGGATTGGAGAGAGACTTGAATTAAGGTGTGTAGCAATGAAAGAGGATGGCTGAATCAGGGAGTATGTAGTAGCCTGGGGTGTGTGTGTGAGAGTGTGTGTTTGTATGAGTGTGTGTGAGAATGGGAATGTATGAGAAATTGTGTGTGTGTGTGTGTGTGTGTGTGTGTGTGTGTGTGTGTGTGTGTAGAGGGTGACTGAAATGCGGAAGGAGGAAGGAACGAAGTGGGGGACTTGGTAGAAGGGAAAGAGGGGAAGAGTTCACAGCCGGATTGTGGCGCTCCCTGACTGCTTTGTTCCTGAGATTTGCCTATAAATTATCTATTAAAATAGGGGAATAATAGTAGCAACATCAAGCAGGCCCTTAGAGATTCTGCTGCAAACATCGGGCCTTCCCTTTGCTTTGATTTTATAAAAAAGTTACCATGGCGGGACAGTAATTGCCAGGGAATATAAATAGGTTGTAATTTTGGCTACACTGCAGTGTTCGACATTACTCTCCCATTTTATGTTCCAAAATCCCAACTCTGATTTAGAGACTTGCCGTATGCCAAGGATGGAACGTATGAAGTATATCCTGAGTATGGTATAGAGGTGCATTTCTGTCTGCAATCGTGTTTAAAAGTCCTGCAGTCCCAGCATTATGGAAGGCCCAGCTTCAGCCCAGGACGTTGAGATCAGCCTGGGCAACGTAGTAAGACCTCCTCTCTAAAACGAAACAAAACAAAGCAAAACTAGTTGCGTGTGGTGGTGCGGACTCATAGTCCCAGCTACTCAGGAGGCTGAGGCAGGAGGATTCCATGAGCCAGGGTTTTGAGGCTGTAGAGAGCCATGATTGTGCTGCTACACTCCAGCCTGGGCAACAAAGTGAGATCCCATCTTTTAAAAATACATAAAAGTCATCAAGGAGAGCGCTACCCCCCATGGTTTTCAAATCATTTTATTTGTTCGTTATCTATTTATCAGAACTCAGGGCTAACTTTTAAAGCATTTCTGTTTGTGCGTTCTTCCTGGAGAAAGATCAAGGAAAACAGTTTAGAATCATGGAATGTGTTCTCCTTCTTTAAATGACTAGCAGGAAGGCACCCCGAGAACTGCCCTTGCCTGTTTATGTTTCTAATAAAGTTAATTTGAAGGCTGAACCCTGAAATGGAAGTCTCCCTTTGAACTTAGTCTTCTTTTTGAGTTTCAGAACGTAAAAAGTTAAGTGCTTGCTTTGAGATCAGTAGTAGAGAAGCAAGGAAAAGTGGTAGGGAAGGAGGAGGG
>NW_016107388.1:3593878-3596393 GCF_001604975.1 Cebus imitator | reverse complement strand
GAGGGGAGGAGGACGAGGAGGAGAAGGGGAAGGAGGAGGAGGAGGGGGAGGGGAAGGAGGAGGAGGAGGAGGAAGGGAGAAGGAAGAAGGCGGGGTGGGAACCCAGGTTTTAGGATGGAAAGATTTACTGGAAAGCACACACTTTGTGTTACCAGACAATCCTGGTGACACATTTGTTCTGAGCCTCCTCCTCGGAAGCTGGCTGCTGGGTCACAGAATGTCCACTTCTCCAGGGTGTATCCTCCCAGAGCCATCTCGCCCGGCTGCGCTGTACTTCTTGCCAGGGTCTGGAAATTTATCAGTTTCTTTTTTATGTAGCACTTTCTTGCCCTGTATCTTTACCCCAAAAAATTGTAAATGAACTTCATTGAAGAATCTTCTAGTCCTTCCTGCTTGCCACTGCTGCAGAGGGGCTGCGCTCCTCAGATTCCTCCCCTTTCCTGTGAAAATCTCTTCTGCTTTCCTTTCCTTTCATCTCTGTTCATCCTCTTCTTCGTGTCTTTTGGACAAGATGTTTTGTGTCTCAGCGATTCCAAGTAAACAAACTGTTCTGCTATACAAAAAGAATAAGGAAAAAAGAGAAAATGCCTCGAAACACTACAAAGTAAATCACTTGCCTTCAAGATTAAGCTAAAAATGTTTCCTTGAGCTTCATGCTTCATGTCTGAGCCTCTGAACATCCCACCACTTAACCAGATAACAGAGTGTTTTTTATTTTTGCTTCTTATTTTTTTTTTTCTGCCAGTAAACCATATCTGTACTAAACCGGCCACCTTTCAGTGAGAATGAGGCAGGAGGCTGCCCTCTGCCATCCAAACATGCCTCTAGCCCTATTTATTTATGAGAAGCTTTGTACTGGATGCAAACTGCTGTAAATGCTATCCAGCTTTACGGGAGACATCACACGGTCCTGGTAATCTGATAGAAGGCTTTAAATGGATGGGCGGCTCTGCCAGGTTTGGATGCCAGAAGGTTTTGGGCTTTCAGAGAAAGAAATAACAAACAAACCCCAAATCAGAATCCCTAACTACTATTGAATCACATGCCCTAGGAAGCATCGTAAGTTTTCCCAGAGAGGGTTTTCTGTAGCCTGTGGCAAATCTGTAACTTAGTTTTTTTCTTTTTTTTTCTTTTTAAATGCAGCATATAGCTCTCGAAGCTTACTTAGTAAGTTGTTATTGCATTCTTTTAAATTTCATCAATTTTGTTCACAAAAAAGCAAGATCAATGAACTCTTTTGGACACGAGCAATTGTGCATTGTGTGTAATGGGCTTCAAATACAGTGCTGCCAGTTTGGAAGGAAGGCAGGGAAAAATCTGAGAAAATACTCCCAGGTTGGCCTCAGATGGGAGAATTCTAGTCCTGATTAACAAGAACACATACTAATAACACTCAGTGCTCAGCATTAATTGATGACATTCCAGGATCTGGTGCAATCTGCCCAGCAGTGTATGATAATTATTAACGCGATGAGTTAACATGTTGTACTTATGAGATGAATCCAAGAATCTTTGCTTTTGGGGGATGGCAAAATATATTATGGCCAGTTTAGAATATTAATAGTATGTTCTATAATAAGTTGTAAGAGCAGCTGTTTTAATAGAAACCAATTAATTTGTAAATATTTTTAAAGTAGTTATGAAGTATTTGTTCTGTCTTGGAGCTGGAGGGTAAAAATTCAAGTTACTGCCTTCAAGGGTTTCTGTCTCGTTTGGGAGGCAAAGCTACATGGAAGAAAATGCAGAGAAGCATAAGATGGCACGTGAATCCGCTCCGTGCTCCTTGGTGCCGACTGTCTTTGTTGGGGGATGATGTCTCGAATCATCTAGAAGAACTTACGGAAGGTGAGATGACTCCCTCACAGGGGAGGAGCTATGTATACGGTTCCAAAAGCATGTGGTGGGTACTGGTTCTTAGTCTGTGGGTAGCTGGGACATGCTTCTCTGTTTCCACCCTGCAGAACACCCTTCAGTTGCTAAATACAGGAAACTTGTGGAAATACTTAGGCTCCAGAGAGAAGGAAAGTTTGGGAGCAGTGAGCTCCACGTTCAGGCCACCACAATATTGACCATATTTATAACCTGCCTCTTCTCTTAACATTTGGGGTATTTGCAGTTGGGAGAATATATCAGGAGGAGAGATGGTTGTTGAGGGGGCCCCGCCGGTGAGCATTCATGGAACCCTAACCCTCTACCCCTGGGGCACAGCCTGCACTTTCCCTCCTGACACTCAGTGCGGCTTACATCCCAAGGATTCATTCATTCAGCAGTCAATAGGTATTGACTGAATGCTGCTTCTCTCTTGAATTGTCAGCCCCTTAAACCATAATCATTAGAGTGAATCAGCAACCAACGGATTGGGAAAAAATTTTTGCAGTTTACCCATCTGACAAAGAGCTGATATCCAGAATTTACAAAGAACTAAAACAGATTTACAAGAAAAAAACTAACAAGCCCATTCAAAAGTGGGCAAAGGATATGAACAGACACTTTACAAAAGAAGACATACGTGAGG
>NW_016107388.1:3513277-3593276 GCF_001604975.1 Cebus imitator | reverse complement strand
GGGGAGGTGGGGAGAGATAGCAAGGGGAGAAATGCCAGATGTAGGTGATGGGGAGGAAGGCAGCGAATCACACTGCCACGTGTGTTGCTATGCAACAATTTTGCATGTTCTTCACATGTACCCCCAAACCTAAAATGCAATAAAATAAATAAATGGGAAAAAAAAAAAGAAAAAAGAGTCTAAAGGGAAAGCAGGGAATAAGATCAATTACCAGGCCTTTAGGAGGAGAGTAATACTTTTTTTTAAATGAATGTATTTAAGCATTGGCCTTTCCATGATTGTTGGATTCTTCAGGATGACATTGAATAGTATGTCATGTGGAAAGATATTTCTAACCCTGAGATTGAGATTTGCCTCTAATGTTTTACACAGGGATAGAAGAATATATAGGGAGTGCTAGGTAGAGGAGACAGATGTGTCTCTTCCTGTGGATCACATTGTGCAATTGGCCCTTGAAAAACATGGAGATCGGGGTGCCCATCTCCCATGCAGCTGACAAATCCTCGTATGCCTTCCACTCCTCCCAAACTTAACTACTGATAGTAGTAGTGGACTGGAAGCTTTACTGATGACATAACCAATCAATTAACACATATTTTCGTGTGCATTATACACTGTATTCTTACAATAAAGTTAGCTAGAACAAAATATTAAGAAAAAAATAAGAAATGGAAAACGCATTTATAGTTCTGTGCTGTGTATATGAATGTCATAAATTTATGTCATCTGTTTGTAAGATGATTCATCTGAAATGGCAGGCAACTGCAGACCTCAGTCTCCTGTCTGTATCAAACAATTCAACTTTTTCTTGTAATGTCATGACTTTTCTCTGCCTCTCGAGAGCTCTTCCAGCATCACTGGTGATACTTTGTATGAGTCTCATGGTGTTACTCCCGGTTTATGGTATTGCACTAAACAGAATAAAAGATATTCAAGAACGATGAGATATCCCTTTTTACCATGAAATGTAATTTACCGGAGAGAGGAACTGCGTACGTGGAGATGGTGAACGTCACATGGCATTTGGAGCAGATATAGCGTCACGTGGCCTCACCACAATCACAACAGGCGATGGCTACACGTTTGTTACAGTGGTACAGTGTGTTCTTAAGTTAATCTCATGCAGTTATAGTTTTAATACTTCATTTTTATATTTTTTTACATTTCTCTCAACTGTGAATGATGCCACATATGGTCTGTAAGTGTATGTATGAGCTTTAATAAACTTTAACTTTTGTAATATAACTGTGTGTATTTTATGGTAGTAAATGATACAGTAGACTAGTATCTGCATATATTATTGTTTTATGTATTGGTGACATACTGTTTTCTAATTTTTTTTCAATATTGATAGGCTACAAAATCTGTCTGCATTTTTTTTGACGTGTTGCAAATGTCTTCCAAATTTTGTAATATATTCATTGAAAAAAATCTGCATATGTTGGACCTACAGAGTTCAAACCTGTGTTGTTCAAGGGTCAACTGTACTTCGTGGTCCATAGGAAATAGACACCTGTTAGTATAAGCTTGGATCCATCTTAGTCTTGGAAATAAATTTTATTGTCTGGGCATGGTGGCCCATGCCTATATCCCAGCACTTGGGGAGGTTGAGATGGGTGGATCACCTGAGGTCAGGAGTTTGAGACCAGCCTGGTCAACATGATGAAACCTCGTCTCTAGTAAAAATACAAAAATTAACTGGGCATGGTGGTGCATGCCTGTAATCCCAGCCGCTCAGGAGGCTGAGGTGGGAGAATCACTTGAACCTGGTAGGCAGAGGTTGCAGTGAGCTGAGGTCAAGCCACTGCACTTTAGCCTGGGCGACAGAGCAAGCAAGACTCTGTCTCAATAAAAAAAAAAAAGAAAGAAAAGAAAAGAAATAGATTTTTTTCTTATTTTAAAGAAAAATGGGTTAGACAGCATTATTTGATGTGGTAACATTTGATCCATAGTAAAATTTCTAATGAGGTAAATATATGGAATACAAGAATTCTGATGCAATCATAAGCACGGTGAAGGACACGCAGAATCATTGCTTGCAGCAGCTCGTAATGACTCCATGGTTCTTACTTGCAGCACACAGATCTGTTTTGCTTGTCATTACAATGTTTGACGTGATCAAGAAAATGAGGTAGGAATTCTAGCACATTCAATATTTGAGTGATATTCTTTCATTGAAAAACGAAGGAGAATAACATTTTAATTCTCTAAGTACTCAGTCTTTATTATCTCTGAAAGTATTCGGATCAAGTAGTTAACCAGATAAGTTATACAGCACAAAGGGAAACCAGTCGGAGGTGAAGTTTCACACTCTCCAATGTTTGACAAACTTACTATTGGGTGGCATATGTGTATAGGATTTATTATATCTTAATTAAATGCACACCTGAAGATCTGCCTCTCTTTTTCACATGACTGCCTGCCCTCCTGGCTAAATTAGGAAAATGACGTAACACTTTGAGAACATTAAAACATGTATTTTCAGGCTGGTCGCTGTGGCTCACACCTGTAATCCCAGCACTTTGGGAGGCCGAGGTGAGTACATGACGAGGTCAGGAGTTTGAGACCAGCCTGGCCAACATGGTGAAACTCCATCTCTATTAAAAATACAAAAATTAGCTGGGTGTGGTGGCAGGCACCCGTAATCCCAGTTACTTGGGAGGCTGAGGCAGTAGAATCACTTGAACCCGGGAGGTGGAGTTTGCACTGAGCCGAGACTACGCCATTGCCCCCCAGGGCGAGACGCTGTCTCAGAAAAGAACCAAAACCAAAACACGTTATTTTCAATGCACATGCACCTTACTTTGGGGTTCAGCACAGGCATTTTTGTAAGAATACATGTCCTTTTTAGCAATAAATAGCTCATTGCTCTTTTAAAAAAATGTTCTATTATAGATAATTATAGTTGTATGTATTTATGGGGTACATGTGATATTTTGACACAAACATACAGTAGGTAACGGTCAATCAGGGTAACTAGAGTATCCATCCCTTTAAACATTTATTATTTCTTTGTATTAAGAACATTCCAATAAACTCTTTTAGTTGTTTTGAAATCTATGACGAATTATGGTTGACTCTAGTTACTCTGGGTGCTACCAAATACTAGGTCTTATTCATTCTATTGAGCTGCATTTTGTACCCATTAACCACGCTCTCTCTATTCCCCTCCCCCCACCCTATTCCCCTCCCCCCACCCTTCCCTGCCTCTGATAAGCACTATTTTATTCTCTGTCTCCATGAGCCCCTAAACAAAATGTTATCTCACGTGAATAAATGAGTACATGTGAAATTTGTCTTTCTGTTCCTGAATTATTACCTTTCTGTTCCTGAATTATAATGCCCTCTAGTTTCATCCATATTGCTACAAATGACAGAATCTCATTCTTTTATTTTTTTGAGACAGGATCTCGCTCTGTCGCCCAGGCTGGAGTGCAGTGGCACGATCTCTGCTCACTGCAACCTCTGCCTCTTGGGTTCAAGCAATTCTCTGCCTCAGCCTCCTGAGTAGCTGGGATTACAGGTGCCCACCACCTTGCCTGGCTAATTATTGTATTTTTTAGTAAAGATGGGGCTTCACCATCTTGGCCAGGCTGGTCTTGAATTCCTGACCTTGTGATCTATCTGCTTCAGCCTTCCAAAGTGCTGGGATTACAGGCATGAGCCATAGCTCCTGACCTCACTCTTTTTTATGGCTGAATAATATTCCATTGTTTGCATGCACCACATTTTCTTTATCCATTCTTCGACTGATAAACAGTTTGTTCCCTAGTCTTGGCTATTGCGAATAGTGCTGCAATAAACATGGGAGTGCAGGTATCTCTTAGAAATACTGATTTCCTTTCTCTTGTGTATACACCCAGCAGTGGGATCGCTCGATCATATCGTAGTTCTATTAGTAGTTTTTGAAGAATTTCCACACTGTTCTCCATATAGTTGTACTAATTTACATTCCCACCAACAGTGTATAAGGGTTCCCCGTTCTCCCCATCCTTGCCAGCATTGTTGTTGCCTGTCTTTTGACTAAAAGCCATTTTAGCTGGGTGAGTTGACATCTCATTGTAGTTTTAATTGGCGTTTCTCTGATGATTAGCGATGCTGAGCATTTTTCATTGCTCTTACTAAGGTTGAACTCCCCTCATGAAGCACAACATGAAATGTTATCCTTTCCCTATATCTTGGAGCTGTTCCTCCCCACTGTCGACTTATAAAACAGCAACTAAATATCCCGATCTATCAGTCACCACATAAATCTAGAGTTGTGGGGTTGGGTTACAGGTAGGAGCATAAACACCAGAAAAGAACAAAGCTAATCATCCTGTGGGTCCCTTATTGACTCTTACTTGAATGGGTATGGCCAGCATTTAGATTATGCAATTATTTTTTTCTAGGTTGAAATATTTTAACCATGTTGTATACAGCAATACATTGTGGCCTTCATTGTCCATTTTTTCTGTGTACTAATAGAGATTCAAAAATACATTTGACCACAGTTATGGTGCTCCCTTGATCCACCTTCGAGTGTACGTGGCATCCTTCTTAAAAAGATCTATTGTTAGAAGAGGGCATCATTGTTACGCCTAGACAGATCATCAGTTAGGATATATGGTTTCACGTTCAATTAATTGGGAACAGAGTTTAGCTGGATTTCAAGTACTTAATAAGGATGAAAATCCTGGACCTATTAAAGCCCAAATCGACTGAGCTCAGATTTATGAAGGCATTATGAAAGGATGGGCATTCATGTATTATCTTAGAATTCCACCATGTAAGCTCAGATTCAGCCAGATCAGCAATGGGACTGCCACCTGGACTTCCTCATTCTGTCCTCCCTAGAGAACAGGTGTGTCTTGAATGCTCACTGTGTACCGGGCTCTGTTCTAGGTGCTTAGGATGCACGATGAGCGAAAGAGACAAAGACACTTCCCACAAGAGGCGTGGTTTCTCGTGCAGGGAGACAGACCATCAGTAATAAAAACAATAAATAAGTTAACCACAAGTATTTTAGAAGATGATGAATGCTACAGATGGAAAGAAAGAGTAGGACAGAAAGGGGAAGCCAAGAACCCTGGGGGTGCGTGAAAAGCAATGTGCAGTGTTGAGTAGTCATCGTGGGCTACATGGGGAAGGCGAGGATTGCAGGAAGGTTTGAAGAAGGCCACAGGATCAGCTGAGCAGCCTCCTGGGAGAAGAGTTTCCTGGGCAAAGGAAAGAGACAGCACAGAGGTCTCGTGGTGGGTGAGCTGGGTGTGTTCAGAAAAGGATCCTGCTGTGTTGAACTGTGTGTGGGCGGGGTGGAAGGAGAGAAGGTCAGAAGGGTGAAACAGCAGTGAACTGCACGGTCCCTTAGAGGTCACCGCAAGAGTGCTGGCTTGTACTCTGAGTAGTATGGGGAAACCTCGCAGGTTTTGAGCAGATGAATTTTGATTTCTATGCTGATCATCAGTTATAGGGGGCGGGTAAGGGCAGAGGCAAGGAAACCTGTAAGGGGCGGTTGCTCTCCAGGTGAGAGATGGCGGTGGCAAAACCTAGGTGATAGAGACGGAGCTAGTCCAGACAGCCAGAATCTGGATGGACTCAGAAGGTAGAGCCAGTACAACTTCCCGAAGGATTAAGGGTGGGATGTGAGAGAAGCAGATGCAAGGCTCCCTCCTAGCTTTTGACTTGAGCAATTACAGGAGGAAATTTCCTCTCTTAATGTGGGAAAGGCTGTGGGTGGAGCTGGTGAAGAGCTGCGAGGGAGCGGGTGAAGACCTGCGGCTCAATCTGGGGGTGCTGATTTAATGTGTGTGCTAGACATCCTGGTGGTGATACCAAATGAGCAGTCGGTATGAGTGCGGAGTTCTGGAGAAAGGTCTCGGCTGCAGAGGCGCATTTGGAAGTTGTTGGCATACAGAGAGTATTTAAACCCGTGCCGTCACCATGGGATTGAGGACAGAGAGGAAAGGGGACAAAGCAGCTTTCTGCTGGGACATTCCACAGTTCGGATGAGCCAAGTAGGAGGAGCCAGTGAAGGGGATTGAGAAGAAACCATCAGTGACCAAGAAGGAAAACAAGAGTGCGTTGTCCTGAAAGCTAAGAGAACAGAGAGGTAGGGGGAGAGAGTCATAGCTGGGACAGATGCTGCTTCTTCGTTCGGTAAAATAAGGCCTGAGAATAGGTCCTTGTGTCCAGCAAGTCAAGGTCTTTGCGGGTGTTGGTAAGCGCAGCTTCATGAGAGGCAAAGGCTAACGCAGTGGTTTTGAGAGAGGATTTGGGAGGGAGGAGATTTCCTGCAAAGGGGAGCAAATAAAAGAGTTGATGGCTGCAGGGAAAGCAGAGTCAAATGAAGATTTTTTTGGGGGGTCATTTTGGTTTTAAGATGAGAGAAATAATAGCATGTTTGTATGCTGTTGCAAATGACGCTGCCCAAATTAAAAATAGAAAGAGAAAGAAAGGGGTGGGGGAGAGAGAGAGAGAGAGAGAAAGAAAGGATGTTCCTGAGTGGGAGGAGGCAGGATCAAGTTGAAGAGGGATTGGTTTTGACTAGGAGTCTGGAGAATTTGTGTTAGCACATGAGGAGGAAAGGTCTGTGGCTTCTGCAGCCTGCGGTGAGTACATGAGTGGAGTCTGTGAGTTTCCTGTGGCTGCCGTAACAAAGTACCACAGATGTGGCACCTATACAAGATGGAATACTATGCAGCCATAAAAAGGAATGAGATCATGTCCCATGCAGGATCTGGATAAGGCTGGAAACCATTATCCTCAGCAGACTATTACAGGAACAGAAAACCAAACACCGCTTGCTCATACTTATAAGTGGGAGCCGAACAATGAGAACACATGGATAAAGGGAAGGCAACAACACATACCGCAGGCTGTCGGGGGGGGGCGGGGATAGGGGCGTGGGCGGAGAGCATTAGGGAAAAGAGCTAATGCATGCTGGGCTTAATACCTAGGTGATGGGTTGATAGGTGCAGCAAACCACCATGGCACACGTTTTCCCATGTAACAAACCTGCACATGTACCCCAAAACATAAAAAATAAAATAAAGAAAAAAACCCATGGAAATTCATTTTCTCATAGTTCAGGAGGCCAGAAGTCTGTTATCAAGGTGCCGGCCAAGGTGCTTCCTTCTGGAGGCCCCGAGGGACTGTGTTGCTGCCTCTTCCACTCCTGGAGGCTGCCAGTGCTCCTGTGTATTCCCCCGGCTTCTAGATGCATCACCCAGCCTCTACCTCCATTCTACATGCACCTCCTCCTCATGTGCCTCCTTTGTGCCTCTGTGTCTTCTTTCCTATTCTAAGGACACCAGTCATATTGGATTTAAGGACCACCCTAATGCAATAGGACCTTATTTCAACTCCATTACATCTGCAAATGCCTTATTTCCAAATAAGGTCATATTCATGGGTTTGGAGTAGGCGTGAATTTGGGGGGCACTCTTCAATCCAGTACACAGTCTCTGGAAGTTAGCTTTGGATCGATTGAATTTTCTTAGTGAAGTAGAAAGCAAGGCCATCCGCTGAGAGAGAGAGGCAGGCAAGGAGGTATTAGAGAATTGAGGAACAGAATGATGGTGAGAACTGGTTACCCTGCAGTGTGAGGAGTGCGCGCCCTAGGAGGATGTCATAGCCTGAGACCTGGAGGCCCCTCTTGAGATGCGTGCTCCTGAGTTCATGGGAGCCGGGTCAGCGTGGTTTTGTGTGCTTCTCCAGCCTTGCTTAGCTACGTGGGTGCAGGGACTGAGCAGGCGTAGGGTTGGATGCTTTGGCCAATCAAGTACAACATAGCAGGGAGAGGCAACAGAGTTGGGGGCATATCTAAGAAACGTATTAGAATAACTGACCCTGAAGCTTATGCCAGGAAAAGAGGAGAGTGAAAACATGAAGATCATGAAGGTCAGTAAAAAGGCAAGTCGTCCGGTGGCCTAGGAGGGTTTGGGATGGGGGTATTGCAGGAGGTGCCAGCAGGTAGCACTCAGGGAGTGGGGTGCACGAGACGGGCTTGTGTGGAGTCTGCTGGCTTTGAGTCTGGGAAGGAGCTCCTGAGAGAGGGCGAATAACAAGATCGCTGGAGGGGAGGGCTCGGGAAACTGAGAGGCCAGGGGTGAGAAGCATCGCCTGCACATGGACTGGCATTGCCAAGCATTAATACAGGATGGCAGTGGTCACAGCAACAGAGAGCAGGAGCTAACCTCTTCCAGAAATGAGGGAGATGATTGGGAGTTGATAAGTAACCGTAAGTTGGAGGGAGTATGTGATATCACTTGACGTCATGAGATTCAGCGGTGGGGCCTTTGGGGAGGCAGGAGGGCTTACTCTCTGAAAGGGAAACATGAGGATGACACCCTCTGTCTCCCAGGCTGATTGAACTGTGTGACCCCTGTCCCATCCTTTCCCAGAAACAAACTCATATGGCTTTCCACTAAGGACAGGGGGTGTAAGTGGAGCAGCTCTGGCTGAAGGTGGGCAGAAAACTGGGAACTCTGTGCTGACCTCATAACTGAGGCTCCTCTGCAGAACCCTTGGGTACCCCCAAAACATGGCATTCTGGTGAAAGGAGTTGAAGAATCAGCTGTACAAAACTTTTCACCATGTTCAAAAAAATCCTTTGAAGTTTTTTTTTTATTTTGAAAAAAATCCAGGCATGCACTGTACAATAAACACTTACGGGTTCATCCCCCAGCTTGATAACCATAAACATTTTGCTATGGAGTTATGTGTCACCTAACAATGGGGATACGATTTGAGAAATAAGTTGTTAGGTGATTTCATCATTGTGCAAACATCACAGAGTGTACTTACACAAACCCAGATGGTATAGCCTGCTATACACCCGGGCGGTATTGCTCCCAGACTACACGCCTGTCCACGTAGAGCATGCCACCGTAGGCAGTTGGAGCCCAGTGGTAAGTATTTGGGTATCTAAACCTATTTCAACATAGAAAAAGTGCTATAAAAATACACTCAGAAAGATTAAAAATGGTCCACCTGGACAGGGCACTCACCGTGAATGGAGCGTGCATGGTGGAAGCTGCTCTGGGTGAGCCAGTGAGTGAGCGTCAAAGGCCTAGGACATTCCCATGCACTGTTGTAGACTTTCTAAACACTGGGCACTCAGGCCGTAATAAACACATAAAAACATTTTTCTTTCTTCAGTAATACATCAAGTGTAGTTTACTGTAACCTTTTTACTTTACAAATTTTTAACTTTTTCTTTTAGCTTTCTGACTCTTTGGTAATAATACTTAGCTTCAAACACAAACACATTGTACAGCTGAATAAGAATATTTTTTGTTTACATCTTTAGTCTGTAAGCTTTTTTCTATTTTTAAAGTTTTTACTACTTTTTTTTTTTTAATTTTAAAAACTTAGCTGGGTGCGGTGGCTCACGCCTGTAATCCCAGCACTTTGGGAGGCTGAGGCAGGTGGATCATGAGGTCAGGGGTTCGAGACCAGCCTGACCAACTTGGTGAAACCCTGTCTCTACTTAAAAATACAAAGATTAGCTGGGTGTGGTAGCACACACCTGTAATCCCAGCTACTTGGGAGGCTGAGCCATGGGAATTGCTTGAACCCAGGAGGTGGATGTTGCGGTGAGCCGAGAGCGTGCCATTGCACTCCATCCTGGGTGACAGAGCGAGACTGTCTCAAAAAAAAAAAATTAAAAACTTTTTTTTGTTAAAAACGAAGACACAAACCCACACAAGATCCTAGGCCTACAAAGGGTCAGGATCATCAATATCACCGTCTTCCACCTCCACATCTTGTCCCACTGGAAGGTCTTCAGGGACAATAACAGGCATGGAGCTGTCATCTCCTGTGATACCCATGCCTTCTTCTGTAATCCCTCCTGAAGGACCAGCCTGAAGTTATGATATAGTTAATTTTTTTATTAAGTAGAAACAGTACACTCTAAAATGACGATAAAAATTATAATATAGTAAATACATAAAGTAGTAACATATTTATCACTAGCAAGTATTAGGGACTGTATCTAACAGTATGCGCTAGATGTTTATGGACTGGTAGTGCAGTAGGTTTGCTTACCCCAGCATCCCCGCAGACACGTGAGGCATGCATTGCTCTGTGACATTAGGCTGGCTGTGACGTCACTAGCGATGGGGGTTTTTCAGCTCATGGTAGTCTTACGGGATCCCTGTGTGGTGTGTAGGCAGGGTGTCATTGACTGGAATGCCGTTAGGCAGTGCATGATTGTATTTATTTTGCTATTGCCTTTCCTTTGGTGCAATGCTGGAAAAGTGTAAAGCTTATCATGCCGTTTGACCCAACACGCCTCAGTTCAGTATGCAGCTCAAGAAAAGGATGTTTTCTTAGCTAATCACAATGTCATTATCATAACTAAAATTAATATTTTTTTTAACAGCATCCAATATCTTGGTGTCTTTTCGATCATACGCCATATGCATGATTTGACACAATTTTGACAGCATCATTGTCATACATGGAAGCCTATATTGCTTCAGTGAATGTTAACAATAAATTCATGTTCAGCAATAACCACATGATTGGTGAAAACTAGTGTATTTTTAGTCGGCATTTATTGGCCACTTTCTATATGCCAAGAGCTACTTTCAGAACTTTAACTAGGACCAGCTCATTAAATTCTCTCAATGTTATTATGGAGTACAGCTAGTGCTCGACTTACGACCATGGTCGGGACCGAGGACCGGTCGTAACACGATTTGGTCGTAAGTTGAGTAGGCTATATGTACAATTGAAATGGTGCATGCGGAGTTGGTAGTGCTGCCGGAAGCTGGTCTGCACTGTCGTACGCCCAGCTGGGCAACGCTTGCGCTGCCAGACGCGGAGCAGTTGTGGCTAGCGATTGTGGTCGTAAAGTCGAATGGTCGTAAGTTGCATAGGTGGTAAGTTGATACCTGTAGATGCTACATTATTCACCTTTGTTTTACCTAGGAAGCTAAGAGTCGAGCAGCACACAGCTCACGGGGCCAGGAGGCAGTGGAGCAGCATAGACCCCAACAGTGAATTGAGCAGGTTCAAGTCCTGTGGAAAAGTAGGATACCAGTAAAACCACCATGGAGTATTGTTTTGAGGATACATGAGTTTACGAACATAGTAGCAGGCACATAAGTGTTGTCTAGTGTTGCATTAGGGTTTTAATCCACTTCTTACTCCAGAGCCCAAGCATCACTGTGCTATAAAAGCCACTGCATTTTGTAAATTAAGACATAGAAATATATTTCTCCTTTTACATAGACTGGATCAGTTTGCTTGTTTCAGTACATGCATGCAAAAATTAATTGGCGGGGATCTACATAGGCAGGAAACTAGGTTTCATGGTCACCCCTTAGCAACTTCAGAGAGGAAGGACAAGAGACAATGAGTAAGAGCCCCTGGAGGCAAGGGGTGATGCTAGAAAGGGACTCTCAGACCTGCAGAGTCAGAAGTGCAAGGAGAGCCCATGAGCCCAGACGTAGGCCATCACAAGGAAGCCTGCTTGATGCTAGCAGTGTGATTATTTCAATAACATTGAATATTAACTTCAAAACCTGTATACCCCTAGTTATGTTTTGTCTAAGGAATGTCCAGAATGCTTAAACATGCATGTGTGGCTCCTTCAAGACTCCAGAAGACCTGAACGCTGGGTACGTCATGGGCTAGAACAGTGCTTACGTTGTAATTTCCCCCCTCTAAGCAGTTCCAGCTCTTTGCTGCTGAACATGCACACACACACATGCACACACTTACACACACACTCTCACACACGCACACACACACATGTGCGCACACACATACTCTTACACACATGCGCACACATGCACATGAATGCATGCACACATGCACACACACATGCCTACACACATGCACACACATGCACACGTGCACACATGCATGCACACACACACATACACACACATGCACACATGCACCTGCTTGATAAACATCCTTATTAAATCTCAAATAAATTTTCCCATTAGGCGTTTGTGTCCCTCATTTCAGAGCTTAACCTACATCGGCCCTTTGTTTACCTTGTCTTGGTCATCACAGGAAGTTTCTTATTACGCACTAGAACCCTCACCTCACCGCTGAATAGCAATTGCCTTCGTCATCTCTTACAACAATTCCCAGTTCAAAACCAAAGTGGTGCTTTTATTTTGGTTGGGGTTTTATTTACAACGTAGTTCCCACAGAGTGTGAGCTCTCACAGGTAACCTGGTCGGTGTGTGCACATGCGTGTCTGTGAGGAGGGGTGACGACACGCTGTGAATGGCATCTGAAACCTGCATCGGCCTGACTAGGTGAATATTCTTTTGGCAAATACTGACACATGCTATTCTAGGGAAACACAGAGAAACCCTCCAGAACATTTTCAGGCAATTGTCTAAATAAACCACGGAGCATTTTTCATGAACATCATAAGGATGAATTTGGCCCGTGAGCCAGGATGGTGATTATTTTTTATTATTATCTCACCTTTGATAGTCACACATTTAACGAAAAAGGCCATTAATATCTAGTTCAATTCGTGTTGTATGACTGGAATCAATACGTTTATATTTTCCATCTTCAGCCAATTTTTTTTCTCTCCCTTTTTATGACATTTTAAATGTTGAATCAGGGTTGAACAGAATTCCATATTGTTTGCCATATGTATTAGTTATAGGTTTGGCATCTGTAATGGAGATTTATTAAAAAACAGTGGCTTAAACAAGATAGAAGTGTATTTCTCTCTCATTTAACTGTCTGGGCATAAGTAGGCTGGTAGGTTGTCAGCATCTGGGCTCCTTGAATCTTTTTGCTCAATGATACCAAGGGTTTTGCCCTCATCAACACAGTACCAGATGGCTTACCACGTCATCCACAATCCAGTCAGCAGGAAGGAGAGAGTATTTCTCTTTTTCTTAAGGGCATGACTCAGAAATAGTATACTTCACTTCCATGTTCTTCCCTTTGGCCAGAACTTAGGACAGGACCACAACCAAATACAAAGGAAGTTGGGAAAAGTATCTTTAGTCTGGAAGACCATGTGCCTGGTTAAAATTTGTGGCCTTATTACAATAGAAAAAGAAAAAGAATTCGTTTGGAGGTTGATTAGCAGTCTCTACCACATCATAGATTCCAGCAGGCATTATTAAATAGTGCAAATCTTTTGATATCTGGCAGATAAATGGCTTTTGGTCGCTAGATTCTGCTTTTCATTTTCTTAGTAAACAGTGATTGCTGGTTTGTAGTGGTCAAGCAAAGGACTGACTTCCAGGCCCTTTTTGCTGTTAGGTGTGGTTAGGTGACTGTTTCTCAACAGCGGAATGGGATGTGAGAGGAGGACAAGAGTGTCCCGCCCAGGCTGAGGGTGCTCTGTAGTAGGTACCAAAGACCTTTCTATGTTTATGCCCTTTTGATTCCAATTGGTAGTGATTCTAATTTCTTAATACTTATCCTAAGGATATTTTAACTACTCGCTCTTCAGTCACTGTATTCCTCCCATTATTGTTACTGCCCACTATTTTACAGGCACTTTTATAGACGTTTGAAGTATGTGTGAATCTGCCAGATTCTTTTCTTTGGTTGTCTGAAGGCTCTAAGAAATGCCATAACACTCAGAAGCCTGGATCCCTGAGTCACCATGTGCAGTAAGCTCCCCACTGACCAACATCTCTTCCTTGGATTGTTACACGAGAAAAAACTAAGCATCCATTATGTTTGAACATGATACATTTTATCATCCTTTAGTTAATATAACTTTAGCCTACCCTAATTAATATATTCTCTCTTTTTAGGTCTCCATTTGCTATTGATATTTTTTTTTTTTTTTTTTTAGACGGAGTCTTGCTCTGTCACCAGGCTGAAGTGCAGTGGTGCAATCTCGGCTCACTGCAACCTCCGCCTCCTGGGTTCAAACGATTCTTCTGCCTCAGCCTCCTGAGTAGCTGGGAGTACAGTCGCGTGCCACCACACCCAGCTAATTTTTTTTGTATTTTTAGTAGAGATGGGGTTTCACCATGTTGGCCAGGATGGTCTCGATCTCTTGACCTTGTGATCCGCCCGCCTCGGCCTCCCAAAGTGCTGGGATTACAGGCGTGAGCCACCGCGCCAGGCCGCTATTGATTTTTTAAATCATTGTGTTGTGGAACTAAATGTTCCACAAGAAACACCAGAATTTTGATTTCTAAGCAGCTGGTGAACATTTTTGGGTTGTAACATTTCTCCAAATTTTGTTGTTATTCACAAATTCTCCATTTGTTTGTGAATTTTGTTCTCTGTCAAAACATTGAAGACTATTTTCATTCTTTTAGAAATTAAACAGCAGTTTTTCTGACACTGGTTTTTTTTTTATGAAAAATAGGTTTTTTTCCTTCTATTTCTGGGTGTCAGGGATGCTTAATGAGAGAAGAAACACAGCTAAGTGTGCACTGAGAGACAGGAATTCCATATACAACTTGCTAAAATATTTCCCACAAGAGATTCCCATTCCAATTTATTCTTAGAAAGCAAATATCATGCATCTAGGAAATCTGAAGCCTATTAAGCTAGAGAAATAGACAAGACCCTATCTTAACACTAAAGTCTCAAGTGAAAATGATGTTATAGTTATGCAGAAATACTAGCTCAGAAACCTTGTCAATAAGTTTTACTAGACTACTACTTTTTACAAAGTTAATCAAAATACTTAAAAAGTCAAGAAAACATGATAGTCATTTGCTTTGCCCCTCCAGATGTGAGTTCTTAGTTGAGGCTGGAGTCGTAGGTTGAGGAATGGAAGGTGATCAGGAGCTTAAACACCATATTTTCATGATCATTCTCCCCACCCACGAATACTACCAGTTTAGTAATGTTTGTTTGTGTGAGGGGCAACTTGTTAATTGGTCACTATAAGGTCCAAGAGATGGGACCAAACACTAATTGGTATATGGGTTGGACAGTCTTAAACCATTGCCCCCCTTTCGTGGATATTCTCATTGGTTGGGTTCTTTAATGCTTTTGATGATTAAAATTTAATGTAATATTCATCACACACATTTCCCAGAAAGAAAATTGCAACATACATCACTGACCTTTATATGTTTATGCCCTTTGATCTGGTAGTGCTTCCAAATTCTTAGTATTTATCCTAAGGATTTTTTTTTAATTTTTAATTTTTATTTTTATTGACATGGAGCTTCTCTCTGTTGCCCAGGTCGGAGTGCAGTGGCCTGATCTTGGCTCACTGCAACCTCTGCCTCCCAGGTTTAAGCGATTCTCATGCTTCAGCCTCCTGAATAGTGGGGATTCCAGGCATGTGACCTAGAAAGTAAAATCTTTTTTTGTGTGTGTGTGTGACAGGGTCTTGCTCTGTCACACAGGCTGGAGTGCAGTGTCACAATCTCAGCTCACTGTAGCCTCTGCCTCCACTTCCCAGGTTCAAGTGATTCTGGTGCCTTAGCCTCCCAAGTAGCTGGGATTACAGGCATGCACCACCACGCCCGGCTAATTTTTGTATTTTTAGTAGAGATGGGGGCTTCACCGTGTTGGTCAGGCTAGTCTCGAACTCCTGGCCTCAAGTGATCCCCTTGTCTTGGCCCCCCAAAGTCCTGACATTATAGGCGTAAGCCACCACACCAGGCCTATCCTAAGGACATTTTAACTGTTTAATCAATCGATTCATTCAATGTGTAATTATTGTGGCCTACTATTTTTTAGACACTTTTATAGATCTTGGGAACATAGTATAATGAATGACACACAGCCCCTGAACTCACGGAGTTTACTTTATAATGGGAAACTGATAAAGAAATTAATAAGTACAAACAATAAATAATATCGGGTTACAAATGGGTGAAGAAAATAAAAGCAGTGTAAGGAAGTGGCTGGTGAGGAGGCTTGATGGGGCTGCTTTTGATACAGTTCACATAAGGGATGGCAGGGGCATCTTTGAGAAAGTGACGTGGGCAGTTATTCAGAAGAAGTGATGGGTCCCGCCCTGTGAACTCTCATTGGACAAATATTCCAGGGAGGGGAAATAGCAAGGGCTGAGGTCCTGAGAGGAAAGGAACAAGGCTTATTCACAGAATAGCAGGAAGCCCAGTGTTATTGGCGTGGGCAGTGAGGCTGGGAAGAGAGACAGGAGCCACATCTTGTAAGGCCTCCTGGGACAAGGGGAAGACTGTAGGTGTTGTTCTGAGGAGAGGGGAAACACAGGAGGATTTATGCTTTAGAAAGGTGCTGCTGGGCCGGGCATGGTGGCTCACGCCTGTAATCCCAGCACTTTGGGAGGCTAAGCCAGGCAGATCACGAGGTCAAGAGATTGAGACCATCCTGGCCAACACGGTGAAACCCCGTGTCTACTAAAAATACAAAACACTTAGCCGGGTATGGTGGCTTGCGCCTGTGGTCCCAGCTACTCGGGAGGCTGAGGCAGAAGAATCGCTTGAACCCAGGAGGTGGAGGTTGCAGTGAGCCAAGATTGTGCCACTGCACTCCAGCGACAGAGCAAGCCTCCGTCTCAAAAAAAAAAAATAAATAAATAAAAGAAAGGCGCTGCTGCTTGCTGTATCGAGTAGTGTTTGTATGAGGGGCAACATTGAAACAGGGTGAGGCCAGAGAAGGGGAGGCGCAGAGGTGCAGAGCGGAGGTGGTGGGAACAGGTGGGCTCTGGGCTACTGTCCTGAGTGCTGAACCGATTGTGGCTGAGGTCCTGAGACTGGGTCCTTGGGTTCAAGTCCCACCTCCACCTCCTCGCAGCAGAATGTTCTGGACAAGTTGTGTGTCCTCTCCCAGTGTCATTCACCTGATTTGTAAAGTGGGAACAATGATGATAATTTCCTCAAAGGTTATTGTGTTGTCTCATGAAGTATCCATGAGATACACTCAAAACTGTGCCTGGCTTTGAGAGGCCGAGGTGGGAGGATTGCTTAATGTTAGGAGTTTGAGACCAGCTTGGGTAACATAGTGAGACCTCTGTCTCTACAAAAAATAAAAAATTAGCCAGCCATACTAGCATGCACCTGTAGGCCCAGCTTCTCGGGAGGCTGAGGTGGGAGGATTACTTGAGCCTGTGAGGTGAAGGCTGTAAGGAGCAGTGCTCTAACCAATAGTCGCTGCAGCCTTGACAACACAGCAAGACCCTGTCTCTGAACCCTCCCCACCAAAACCCAAAATTATGCCTGGCACTTGATAAGTATAAGATATTTGCAAACTCTTATCTCTATTGATGTGTTATAGTATAGTCACAAAAATAAATAATGTAAGTTTTTAAAAAAACTATTTTCTGCTTGCTACGAGGAAAGTTATCAGTATATGTTATGTACATAATGTTTCTTAGTCATATAAATTTTTTTAAAGTATTTTTTTCAGGAACACGTCCATTTCTTTTACTCCTGTTTAAAATATGTTCCTAACTCTTAACTCAATTCCTGGCTTTTATTCTAAGAAGTTATAAAACATATCCTCTGTTTTCAAAAGTGGTGTGCAGTGACTGGGTGTGGAAAGATGCAGCTGTAGAATCCTGATTTTTGCTACAGCCTGAGTCAGTCATTTAGCTTTGGTGAAACTCACATTCTTCATCTGCAAAATAATATGACAGTGCTCAGTTAGAAAAAATCATTAGGTATTCGGATCACAGAAAGCACTTTGTAAATATCAGATTTTGTTAGTTTGTGTTTCCGTTGTCATGTTTTTGTGCATATATGTGAAAAAATGTGTGAAGGAACTTTCGTTTTTTTTTCTTTTCTTTTTTCTTTTTTTTTTAAGACAGAGTCTTGCTCTGTTGCCCAGGCTGGAGTGCAGTGGCGTGATATCGGCCCACTGCAACCTCCACCTCCTGGGTTCAAGAGATTCTCCTGCCTCTGCCTCCCAAGTAGCTAGGATTACGGGCGCCCACCACCATGCTGGGCTAATTTTTGTATTTTTAGTAGAGATGGGGTTTTGCCGTGTTGACCAGGCTGGTCACGAACTCCTGACTTCAGGCAATCTGCCCGCCTTGGCCTCCCAAAGTGCTGGGATTACAGCCATGAGCCATCGTGCCTGGCCTGAAGGAACTTTCTATAGGAGTAAATTACACTTGAAGACACATAACGGTGCAGGTCCCATGGGTGGCAAGTGACACCAATTCTTTACACCTCTTCCAATGGTCACCCTCATCACCTCTGTAGCTGCCAAAATCTTGAGCAAGATAAGATAATTAAACTTGCTTAATAGCCATAATGTGTCAGTACATACTTCTCCATTTAGTGAAAAATGCATGTTGGCGTCAGTAGATTTGGCCATAATGATAACAGAACATTTGAAATGTCTTCATTCACTCCACATAAATCAATCTGTCATTTCTTTCAAACAGCGTCTGACGTGTTACGACAAAATTAGCATTTCCAGGTTTTTATTCTGCAAGTGGGTGCTGACTGTGTATACCCATTTGAACACGAGCAATCATAGACAAGTGAGATTTCAAAGATGTAGAATGCAGTGAGAAAGATGTGGTGATTCTCAAGCCTGGCTCCAACTCACCTATGAACCAGAGTCCTTTTCCTTCAGAGCTGGTCTTGGAAAGTCTTCTTCGATTTCCTCATTTCAATGTATTTTTCTAATATGGGCCAATCTACTTAGAGGATTAAAACAAAAAAGTAGAGGTTAGTAATAAAATGAGAAATACATATAGGAGGAAACCCATGCAATGATGAGTCATTATCTAATTATCAATGAAACTTTGCTTCAGACTTTGTTTTACAAACTAGTGAAAGAGTGTACTTGTCTGAAACAAGAGCTTAAAGATGGTTCCATGTGGTTGAATAATCCATACTGTCAGGAAACTACCCCTAGAACTGGAATAATATAATAGATGCTATAGTCCTTTCAAGTAGTGGGGATCTTGAAAAATAATGTCAGACACTCCCATGCTTTGATTGAGACATTTGACTTTTGCCAATGATTCCTGTACTTCCTTCTTGGTAGAATAATCTCGCCAGAGACATGCCTAAAGCACCTAGAATTAGGACTGGCCTTACTTTTATAAAACTGGATCATGGTATTATAAAAGTTCTGAAGTTAGAAAAACTCACACACACAAATAGTATCCACCACAACAATTGAAGTGAGTAATAATATAACCCTAGGGAAAAAAAAAAAACACTTGAATTCTTCTACATTATTGGGTTATAACCAAACTGAAGGTCAGAAGAGTCCCTTAGTTGGGTTCCTTATCTTACTGAGGCCTAGCACATGTAACATGCTTAATATATGTTGAACGCATGGATGAAAATGCACTGCTAGATGAAAAGTTATAAGCCAATTCCAATATTATGATAGAAACACAATACTTTGCCAATATAACGATCCAAGAAAATAATGGCATACTTTAAAATATACAGCATAGAGCTCTTTATGGTGTGTATAATTCACACAGAGCCCATGAGAGAAACCAATTGTGTGGTTGTTTTATTAATTAACAGGCTGAACATGATACAGAGATACATAAAAGATGACAAGGAAACAGCTAGGAAGATATTCCTAAATGGCCCCCAAATGGGCTAATTCATGAGAAAGACTTAAAAATTCTAAATGTTTACCCACTTAATATCATAGCCTCAAACTCTGAAGCAAAAAATGGCAGAATGTACAGGTGAAGTAGACAAATCTACAGTCACTGTGGGGGATCTTTAAGACACCTCTCTAGTCACTGATAGGGCTTGTATTTTAGGGAGGGTTTTGGAGGAGAAGGTTGCCCAATGCTGAGGTCCAGACCATGTGGACCTTGGATACCAAAGACACTGAGTGTGAAAAGGGCCCTTCAGGGAAGTCTGTGTCCTGCTGAAAGGAATAGCGTGGAGAAATCTACCAAATACTGAAGTTTGAATAACTAAATTTAAATAGCCATGGACCAAGGATTGCCTGTGTCCTCAGCAGTGCATCAGAAAGGGCACTGAAAAATGATATTTGCAGAATTCTATGGAGAAAATAAATATATAATTATATCTAACAAGAATGAGGCTCTCAGTCAGTGTACCAAGCATTGCTCTAAGTATTAACTCATTTGTTCCCACAATCATCCTATGTTTGTTGGCTGAGGTTGTACTATGATTGTTTAATCTCATAAATGGGAAAATCTAGGCAAAGAGAAGATAAATTTGCCTAATGTTGCAGGTTGATGAAAACAGCATTTGAAAGGAGACAGCCTGACAGCCACGGCTACTCACCTAAGACTGCTAACTGCTGATTATTTCTTGTTTTGATTTGATTTCTGGCAAAATTGCTAAATGAGCCTAATTTTATCTACCTTTTAAAACATGGTAGCTTACATTATTTATATTTATGCCATGTACCTTTCATACCAATATAAGGGAATAGTTTTTAAATGTCTGTGAAATGGCATCACATTACTGTATTTGTGAAAGTGACCATTAATGCAACTGTTGGTTAACCTGAATTGACTGGGAAAACATCCCAGTTGAAATTCACTCTGATAGCATGAAATGAAAGCTGATTTTATAACCCTCCTCTTCTGATAAATTAAAAGCCAGGTAGTGTTTTAAAAATTGTGAACTAGAATATTGGTTCAAAGTGTAAAGAATATAGATAAACCAATAATTAACCTAAGACTGAAGCAAAACCTGTAGAAAAATTATTTTCAGACATATTGGGTTTCATCCTGAAAGAAGAAAAAATGAAGTGTGAAATCAACAAATGCTTGGAATTGCAGAGATGGAAATAAAGATCTGATCCCTAATCAGTTGAAATGATCACTAATAAATGAAATCTAGAAATAAAATCCTACCTCTCAGCCTGATCCCAAATGCATTTTTTTAATAATCAAAGAATTTGTTCTTAGAGATGTTAACTGTTTCTTTCTCTTTTACCCTCTTTAATGTTTCTTAGCATTGTTTAGCTGCAATGCAAAAGATTAAGATTGAAATTAGGTGAAAAAAGTTGTTAAAAGGAATAGAAATATGCAAAATAATTCACTCCTCTTTATGAATTATAGAGAAGTCTCAAAAACAGGAACAAAAGGAATTATTTAAATGTTATCCCATTTAAACGGTAAATTCTCCATGACGTGTTTTTCAGATTATTGGCAGTGGGTGAACTGATCGACATGGCCCCTTGTTTTGAATGTCCTTTCTCTCCCTTCTCCCACCCTCAGGCTTTTTCATGCCTTCCATATGTCTTGATCAATCTGCTGATTTCACTAATACTTTCCCATCCCCCTCAAGACTCTTAGTGCTTCATCTGAGGCTCTGATGTGATCGGAAATTAGAAATCCTATTGATTACATACTGTCTTTTTATATAAATATTTTCCTGGTCCACTTCTTGCTTCTTGATGATTGAAGGTAGATAAATTTCAAGGGCATTGTACCCAGAGATAATCAAAGTAAAGGAAACTAAAAAGGCTTAAAAATGTAGCAAGATAGCATTCTGGGGGAAAATATACCACAGTGAAATATTCTGAGACAAGGACCTGATAAAACACATCACATGCTTACATACAATGCATGGTTTTCAATTCAGGAAGCAGTCAATGGTAAGGGAAAACTCACAATGGAAGGCTTTACAATTTTTTCTTTGAAATCCTCATGCAGTTTAAGAAGATGGGAGAAAACACATTTCAGCAGGCTTGGCAGTCACTCAAATGTGTGTGCTCTAAGTTTAGAACCAAACTCAATCTGCACCTCCCGTTCAAGTTCTGTTCTGTGCTGGCCAAACATCGCTTGCTTGTTCAGAGGGACAAGGAAGGCTTTGTAAAAACCAAAAACTTACTGGGCATTAAAGAACTCCTCAACAATTATATTATTCTCAGCTTCAGTGAAATTGAATTAAACACATATGGGTGACATTTTCCTTCTAACACATGGGTATAAAATAAATAAAAAAATACTTAGCAACACCTGTTTGGGTTTAGCAAAACTTAATAATGCTTACAATTTGCCTCAGCTCACTTAATTTTTCCAAGGTGCTGTAGGATATCCTAGCTCTTATTTCTATATTCTCATCATCATGTCCTTCTGTATTTTGAGAAAATACTTGTTTAGGTATAATTTTTTTTTGAATTATTTATTGGAGTCCAAATACTGCAATATTTTGTTAAGAAGCAAAAGCTGAAATGTGAAAAGATGTACCATAATATATTTATATTTAATTATGTAGCCTGAGTGAAGCATACTTCATAATATATTTATATTTAATTATGTACCCTAAATGAAGCATTTATTTAAAACAAGATGTTTTAAATATATATTTGTATATGCTCATAAAACATTCAACCTGAGTATTTAATATAAACATGTATTTTAAATTATTTTTCATATCAACTCTCTGAAATTTGATAGCTGGATCTATGTAGGTGTGAGTACAATATACTGGAAAGACAGGTTAAGATTTAGGGAATTGAACTATAAACTCTGGCACAAAGTAGCAAGTTATTTAGCTTCTCCAAAACATTTCCTTTAACTATAGAAGGATGACGTTGAACTCGATAATATTTAAATTAGTTTCTCATACTAATTTTATCTAAGTCAGTGATTCCAATAAGAAGTTTAAAAATTACTTGTGATTTCATGGTTAACAATGTGAATTTGGTTTGCTATTTGTTGCTATATCTATTCTTATCTCAAATGGATGCAAGGCAAATAGCACATTCCAAGTTCTTTTAAAATTCTTCAGACTATTCACTGTGTACTTTTATCAATCTTTATGTGTAGCAGCCAAATTTAATTATAGCAATCAAAATGTATGTCAGTAGAGTACTTAGGAATCTCAGCAGTGCTGTCTCCAATACCCTGCTTTATTTTTTGCTCCCCAGAGCTGTGACATTATATAGTATAATAGTTATGAGCATAGTCTGTGAAGTTAGATTCTTTGGATTAAAATCCTGGCTCTGCTATTTTTTGACTATTTGAATTTGGACAAGTCATTTTATCTCTCTGTGCTTTGATTTCTTTATATGTTGAAAGGAGATCACCTGTTTCATTGGAAAGTTCTGATGAGTTCGTGATTTTGTACTCAAAGTGCTCAGAATAGTGTCTGGCACATAGTAAGTTTTCAACACATGTTGGTTATTTCTTTGCTTCTTTGCTTATGTGTCTACTCCATTTGAATTTAAGCCCTATAAGAGCAGGAAGCCCATCAGCCTTGTTCATCGTGGTTATGGCGGTTTCTCTTTCTCTACCTCTTCCTCCTTCTCCTTTTTTAATTGAAGTGAAGTTCACATAACATAAACTTAACAATTTTAAAGTGTAAGATTCAGTGGCATTTAGTAGATTCACAGTGTTGTATATCTATCACCTCTATTTCGTTTCTTAAAAGGCTTTTTACCATGTGGAAGCAGTTCCCTTCTCCTTCTATTATAGTTTGTTGAATGTTTTTGTCATGAAACAGTATTGAATTTTGCCAAATATTTTTGTATCAATTGCGAGATATCATTTTTTTCTCCATTGTATTAATGCCGTGTCAGTGTAACTGATTGATTGTTCACATATTGAGCCATTTTTTTGCATTCCTGGTATAAATCACACTTGCTCATAGAGTATAGTCCTCTTAATATGATGTTACTAAAATAGATTTGGTTGCTAGTATTTCCATAAGAAGTTTTGCTTGTATATTTATAAGGGATATTGATCTAGAGGTTTTTTTTTTTTTTTTTTTTTTTTTTAGCTTTGGTATAAGGGTAATGCTGGCCTCATAGAAGGAATTAGTTTGTATTCCTTTTTTTTCTGTTTTTTTTGAAGAGTTTGAGAAGAATTTGGTGTTAATTCTTTAAATGTTTGGTAGAATTCACCAGTGAAGTCATCTGATATTGGCCTACTCTTTTGTGGTAGTTTTGTGAGTTTTTTAAAAAATTATTATTACTTGTTAAATCTCTTTACTTGTTATAGGTATATTCTGGTTTTCTATTTCTTCTCAAGTCAATTTTGGTAGTTATTGTGTTTCTAGAAATTTTTTCATTTCATCTAGGTTATGTAGTTTGTTGGTATACAATTATTCAAACTATTTGCTTGTAATTCTTTTTATTTCTTTCTTTCTTTCTTTTTTTTTTTTTTTTTTGAGACGGAGTTTCACTCATGTTACCCAGGCTGGAGTGCAATGGCGCGATCTCGGCTCACCGCAACCTCCGCCTCCTGGGTTCAGGCAATTCTCCTGCCTCAACCTCCTGAGTAGCTGGGATTACAGGCACGTACCACCATGCCCAGCTGTTTTGTATTTTTAGTTAGAGACGGAGTTTCACCATGTTGACCAGGATGGTCTCGATTTCTTGACCTCGTGATCCACCCGCCTCGGCCTCCCAAAGTGCTGGGATTACAGGCTTGAGCCACCGCGCCTGGCCAATTCTTTTTATTTCTATAAAGTTAGCAGTAATGTCTCTACTTTTATTTGTGGTTTTAGTAATTTGAGTGTTCTCCCATTTCTTCTTTGTTTGTCTAGCTAAAAGTTTGTCCATTTTTTCCTCTTTTTAAAAGAAACTGCTTTTGGTTTTGTTAATTGCATTGTCTTCTACTCCCTAATTCATTTAACTCCACTTAAATTTTTATTTTGTGGTTCCTTCTAGCTTTGAGTTTATCTTGCTCCTGTTTTTCTACATCCTTTATGTGTAAGGTAGGTTATTAATTTGGGATTATTTTTCTCTTCGAGTGGAGGTGTTTATAGCTATAAATTTCCCTCTGAGCATGACTTTCAGTGGATCCCATAGATATTGGTATGTTGTGTTTTCATTTTCATTTATCTCAAAGTATTTTCTAACGGAATAGATCCTTTGACAGCCTAAGATATTTTACAAAATGTTTTTTTTTTTAAAGAGAAAGAAAAGAACTGGTTTGTGAACATAGATACCTTTCTAACTTTCCTTGTAGTTTCTTCTTTGGTCCACTGGCTGGTTAAAAAGTGTATTGTTGAATTTTCACATACACATAATTTTTTAGTTTTCCTTCTGTTATTAATTTCAACTTTTATTCCATTGTGGTTAGAGAAAATACTTTGTATAATTTTAACCTATAAAAATGGATTGTGACTTGTTTTGTGGTCCAACGTATGGCCTATGTTAGAGAATAATCTATGTGTATTTGAGAAGAGTGTATTTTGCAGCTGTAAGGTAGACTGCTCTAGACATACCTTTTAGGTCTAGCCGGCTTCTACTGTTGTTCAAGGCCCCTATTTTCTTATTCATTATCATAAGTGGGAATTAAAATTTCCAAATATTATTGTAAAACGATTTCTCCCTTTAGGCCTGTTTTATACATAAATATATATATTTGTAGATTTGGGGGATTTTATGTGTAAATATGTTTATAATTGTTATATCTTTATGATGGATTGACCCTTTTGTTGATAATGTCTTTTTGTGTCTCTTTTAACAACTTTTGTCTTATATTTTATTTCTCCTCACATTTGTATAGTAAAACCAGCTCTCTTTGGTTACTATTTGCTTGGAATATCTTTTTCCATCCTTTCACTTTCAATCTGTTTGTGTCTTTGGATCTAAAGTGAGTCTTTTATAAATAGTACATAGTTGGGTCATATTTGTTCATATCCATTCTTTTGATGTCTTCATTTTTTGTTGGATAGTTGGATCCATTCACATTTAAAGCAGTCATTGGTAAGAAAGGACTTCTTCCAGTTTTCCATTTCTTTTCTATAAATTTAGAACTTTTGTTTCTCAATTCTTCCATTAATGCTTTCTTTTGTGTAAAAGAGTGTAATTAGATTGCTTGTACCATAAAGGATAAATGCCTGAAGGGATGGAAACCCCTTTCTCTGTGATGTGATTATTTCACATTGCAAGCTTGTATCAAAACATCTCATGTACCCCATAAATATATACACCTGCAATATTCTTTATACTTTTATTTTAAATTCAGGGGTACATGTTGAGGTTTGTAAATATGTGTCATGGGGATTTGTTGTACGGATTATTTAATCACCCAGGCATTCAGCCTAGTATCCATTAGTTATTTTTCTTGATCCTCCAGACTGGATAATCTCAATTGACTTATACTGAGGTCCATGAATTCTTTCTTCTGCCTGCTGAAATCTGCTATTGAACCATTTTAGTGATTTTTAAAATTTCAGTTATTGTAGTTTTCAATACCAGAATTTCTATTTCTTTTATTTTGAAAATTTCTCTCTCTTTATTGATATTTTCTATTTGGTGAGGCATTTTAATCTTTGTTTTCTTTAGCTCTTATTCTATGGTTTCCTTCAACTTATTGAACATATTTAAATGTTAATGTTCTTTTCTAGAAAGTCCAATCAACGTTCAGCCTTCCTTAATGGCAATTTCTACTGATTTCTTTTTTTTCTTTCTGTGAATGAGCCATATATTTTTGTTTCTTTGCGTGCCTTATAAATCCTTCTTGAAAACTAGACATTTTGAATACATAATGTGACAATTCTGTAAATCAGACTCTCCTCCTTCACTGATGTTTGTTGCTACTGCTTGTTGTGAGTTGTCACTGTTTGCTTATTTAGTGACATTTCTAAACTATTTTTATAAAGTCTGCCTGTATGTGTGTGTGTGTGTGTGTGTGGCCACTGAAGTCTGTGTTCTGTTACCTTAGTGTGGTCAACTAGTGTTTTGACAGAGTTTTCTTAAACACTTGGGGCTAAAACAAGAAAAAGAAATATTAATAAAAACTTTTTCAGTCTTTTGAAACTGACTCTATATTGGGACACCCCTTTAATATTTAGCCAGGCTGTTTACAACTCCACTTTAACTTTCAGTTCCTGCTTGTGCGAAGCTTGAATGTCAGCCAGAGGTGAGAGTTACGGTTTTCTCAGTCTTTTTCAGAACATACATCTGACTCTAAGCTTGTGCATGCCCTTCTTGATTCCCTGTTTACATGGGAACTTTTAAAATCCTTTGTTCTCCCGTGTACTTCCTTTTCCAACCTTTTTTCCCTACTGTTTTTCAGCCTGAGTGTTGCTTGTCTGGTTATTAATCCTTGCTCCTGGCTGCTGTACTCAATACTTACATCTTTTCAGCAACAGCTTTCCAGGAAGCTGCCCTAGCCCGTGTGACGCTTCAAGTCAGATGAGATAAAGGCAAGCCCTGCTCCATTTCTTCAGGGAGCTGCTCAACGGATCAGAATAGACAATCACAGTCCCTTGAGAATAATGCCTGTACTGCTCCCTTTAAAACTAGAAACCTGAACCAGCAGTACGGGCTGCTTGGCCTCACCATCACCACTGATCTAAGGACTGGAGAATGGTAGGCAGTTTAAGATGTCACAGTATCTTTTACTGCAAAACAGCAGCTTCTTTTATTACTGCACCCATCACTCATTGTCATAAGTTTTTGACTGAATTCCAAAATTCTATAGGAGTTGATTCTGACAGTTTTTGTCAGCTTATTGCCTTTGTGGATAAATAGAGCCCTAGAGTTCCCACCTCTGTCATTTTCAACCTAACTTTGTGTCTCCTTTTTTAGTAATCTTTATTATCATCATCCACAAATGTGGACATGCCAGCCTGTGTGTCCTCATTCTGTCTGCATCTGTAACAGCTACATTTTGGCTACCCTAGGGGTTGGGGACATACACTTGAGGATAAAACTAGGAGGAGGCCCACACAGACCTTGGAGGTAGGTTCAGGGCCATTAGATAGAACATTCCGTGTGCCCAGTTACCAAAGCATGGTCCGTAGATGAGGGCACTAGCTCCAGCTGGGAACATTTCTTTGGCACTGTGGACTTCTTGATGGAATGGAAGAGAGAGGGTGGTCATTGGCAGATAAGGGCCTAAGTCTTTCCCAAGTCTTAGAGTGGGCTGGGATGTTCACACTTGTGCCTGCAGGAACCCTCACAGTGTGGGAGGGAGCTGTGGTGAGAGGAGAAGGGGATGGGCCAAAACCCTTGTGCTGCAGAGTTCCTTGTTGAGCTATGAGGAATCTGAAAAGTCCAAACTTGAACATGATCTTCTAGGCTTTTATGAAGGTGTAATTCTCAATGCAGGAGCATGGAACATGTTTTATGTAACAGTTTTTGAACTTGATTTATAATGTCCAAGTATTTAGACACATGGGGGGCCCATATTTGTGCTCTAGCTCCAAGCTTTGCCAGCGTTAGAGGTGGGCTGTTGAACGATGTCTATCTCGGCTTGTCTGAAGCTTGAGGCTCTTGATCCCTTTCTCTTTCTTGCTCAACTTCTTCACTAGGCATCAGCGACACCACACCCTCCTGAGTTTCCTCCTATCTCACTGGCAACTTTCCTCACTTTTCTTTGTTGATTCATCTTCCCTTTCCTTACACAGTCACATTGGAGAGCTCCAGGGCTCAATCCAGGGTCCTCATCTCTTTCCATCCCTGCTCCTGGTATTAGATCTCCATCCCAGACTTCTCTTGTGAATTCAAACACGATGTATCCCCTGCCTGCTCAAGATTTTTTACTTGGATGTTTTGACTTTCTCTATCAGACACCTGCTTCATCTTCCAATTACTCAGGCTTCAAATATTATCCTGGACTCCTCTCCTACTTTTGCACACCTTATCCAGTCATTCAGGAAATTGTGTTGGCCATGCTCAGAAAATATTGTATCCTGGATTTCCCCACTTCTCATGACTTCCTCTGCCTTTGCCTGGTCAAGGCTACCATCGTGGCTCATCTGATTACTGCTAGAGCCCCAGGCTGGATTTCTAGGTTTCATTCTCACCTGCTGCAGCTTGTGTGATTCTTGTACAACTAAAGTCAGATCATGCCTCTCTGCTTCTCAAAAGCCTCCAGTGGCTCCCCATTTCATCTCCAATAAAAGCAAAAGCCCTTCCGGAGGTCAATGGTGAGCATATAATTCAGTCCTGGCCGGGGATAACCAAGTATATGACAGTGATTCAAACTTGTGAAAAGATTGGTGCTCTTTGGTGCTGGACTTGGGCTGGGACAGTGAAAGCCTGGATTTGGAGGATGCTGTTTAGCAGGTGGAGTGGGCTGGGCCAAGGGTAAAACACTGAGAAAAAGGGCAGAGAAACAAAGAGGCATTTTCTGGACTCTGTAGCTATACCACAGGGCATACACATAACCTAGTTTGACTTAGCGCAGATGGAGCTATTCTGTTTCCTGCAACCAGGAATCTTAACTACAGCAGAGGTAAAGGGAGAGGCAGAAATTGACATTCACTGAACATTTCCTTTTGGTCGGAGACCATGCTAGGTGAGTTACACTGATTATCTTATTATATTCAACCCTTTCTTTCATTATTTGTTGACAGTTTTAGTCCATTTTTCTTACCTATAATTATCTTTCAGTTCTCCGGCATATGCTTTGAAACACCTGATCAAAACTCTTATTTTCATAATAATACATTCACTTTGCCTCCCATTAATATTTATGTAAATGGTTTCTCTATGTTAATTGCTAGTTGCTCATACATTTTTGGTGTGTCTGTGAGAGTGTGTTTTTATTTGGACTAGAAACTTTCTGGCAGCAAAGGCAGTACCATCTAAGAAAGATTATGCTTATTGTATACTTTTAGAAATTTAGGTAAGAACATGTAAAGTGCTTCTACAGTGTGAGGTGTGTTATTAAATGTTCAATAAATGGTATTACTATTATCTAAGAATTCTCCCACATTAGCACATTCTATTTGCCTTTTAACACATAACTCTATCTTGTGATACTGTCATTCATGTCCACATCTTACTCCCTTTGATACACCACAAACGCCTTGATGCTGGATCACTGTGCACTGCCTATTTTGGGAAAAAGTGTGGAAAAATGGGAAGAACAGGAGCTTAGAATTAGACTGGACTGGATTTGTGTCTGCCGTAGTCGCTGGAAAATCACAGCTCGGTTATTTTATCCCATGCTGAGCTTCAGTTTGACCCTTCTGTAAAATGAATATTGGTCACCTAACTCTTAGAACACTGATGAGCAAGAAATGAGGAATTTTAAATACATACTGCCTGGTATATAGGTGGTAACTCAGCAGTTAACATTTCTTCGCCCATGGTTCTCTGTGATGTTTTCCCCAGTCCTGTGGTTTTCCCTCTCAATAAAGGCAGATTGAAAACACCCTGGGCTTATTTATCCATGCCGCTGGAGCATGGGACGGTGTCTTCTTCATGCGTGTTGCCAGTGCCCAGCACGGGGCCTGGCAGAGAGTAGAGGCTCCCTGATTGTTGCTGATCCAAACCTCTCACACACCTTATGTCTATCTTCACCTGGAAAACAGTCCTAGGCTTGTCTGATGGGTTCATTCAGCTGCCATTGTAATTGTAACTTAAAATAAAGTTAAATATACAGAGAAGAGATGCACACCTAGATTCTGAGGAACATGACGATTGTGAATCTTTAAATCTCTGAGCACCCTCTGGGTTCCCTGACCGTGTTTATGCTAGTTTCAAAAAGGCACCCACTTGAGAGTGTCCCTTTGTCTTTGGGCTCACTGTGTCACTTGGATATTGAGGAAATCTTATATTACACAATGTGCACATGAGCTTAACGCCTGGGGAAAGCCGGGGTTCGTGGCCTTGTCCACGCCAGGCGCCATCTAGGCCAACTTTATCTTCATTGTTTCTCACTCCTCAAGAGTCACTCCTAGCAGACGTGGCAAACCGTGCCAAAGTATATGGGTGTACAAAGAGGTGGGGGGCAGGTGCTCTGTTTGGCACTGGAACCTGCCAGATTGACTACACTTTGCATTTCTGGCTCTTTCATCCACCCGGTTTCCAACTCCAGGTGCTCGCGGGTTTAGGTTTTCATCGAAGCCACATGTACATTGTTTTTCTGAATTTCCGTCGCAGCTACTTGCATATAAAATTTTTTGATCTCTATGCAATTGATTCCGGTGTTTGAAACACATTTAGACCAATGATTGAATTACTCTTCTCAGACTCTGTGACTGCATAGCATGAAATTATTGGTTTTTCTATCCAACCTTTAGATTGCAGAGTTTTAACTGATCGTTCATTGTTGTGAACCATCCGAAGTTCATGGCATTTGTCCTTAAAATAAATCAAAGCTAGATCAATGGAGTTCTAATTTGAAGTTTAAAGAAGTTGCCCGAAATCTTCACTCATAATATAAATATTTGAAGATCACATTTAACTTTTTAAAAGTATTTTTCCCTCTCCCACTTGATCTGGTATAATTAACATTAGTTTCACTTGACAGGACAATTCAGGTGTTTGCTTCCAGAATTACAAAAAAGAGGTGTAAAAAATTTGTCAAAGATGGTAAATAGAAAAGATGCTGTTATGTCATGAGAGTTCAGTATATCTCAGTCTTGATTTAATAAGTATTGTGCTTCTATGGGGAAGGAACCATTGTGTGAAAAAAATGTAGTGTGCAATTAAGCTTTGTCTTCAAGGAATCTGTAAGCAAGTACTTGGTAGTGAAGAATAACTAGTGTGCAGGAAAAATTGCTAACAAGACCTGAAAGGTAAGTCAATGCACTCTACAGATTCAGTGGAGACAGCACTTTCAATTGTTCCTGGAGGGCTTCCTAGAGGAAGTGTCACTTAAAATAGGAGTTTGTTATTTTCTCGTCTCATCAGGTGCTGATAAACTAGAAAGTAGTTCAGAACAGCGAACTGTTCTGAAAGGATCCATTTTGTACTAAGTAAGCCTTATGCCAAATAATGTGTTGGAAAATAAATATATTTTGATACTCATTTATTTAACAAATATTCATTGAGCATCTACTAGGAGATACCAAGACAGACTTATTATCTGTTATTAATATGCTAATGTTTATTGGGAGTAGCAGTCAAAAAAGAAATAGATAGAAAATATCAAGTGAGAAGAGAGGGGAGTGTTGGGATGAAAGTGACGTGGAGAGATGACAGAAGCCTTGTGACCTTGGCCCCCCACTTCCTCTCTGGGAACATATAGGGTTTGTTGTAGTTTTTCTCAAAACTTTGAAAACAAGCTTTCAAGTTAGAAAAGGATTGTTTGCTTTGCTGTTGCTGCTGTTTCCAAATGAAGGATGTCCGTACCTGATTTCACATTAAAATAGGGATGGTACTGAGTACCCTCTGATGTTTGAGTCTATGGCGTACAATTATCTAGCCATGGGAGTTTCTGCTAAAGGTCTAAATCAGACCTTGCATATTTGTACACAGGAAATCACCAGAATCATTTGTGTCAAGGTCAAACAGATCAAACACCCTCAGATTATTGGAAAACAGTCTCCAGTGCTATAATTCACTGTGTTCCTCTGTCCCTAATAGAGTACAAGGGTTGGGATACCTAATAAGAGCTTCTAATGCAATGAGTTATTTTTCATAAGCATAATGATTAATTAAGTTAGAACCTCAAAGGAGATTTTAACCCACACACGTTGGGTTTTCTGTCTTGGGAGACTGGGATGGCTATTGTCTCCGGTCCCTCTGTGCTCATCCCCACACCTCCCACCCTGCTTCCTCCTCAGACCTCAGGCCGGGTTCTGTGATGGGAGGCTATGCGGGGTGTGGAACAGGAGGAAGGGCGTGGAGTCACTGTGTTCAGTTCCTGATCCTCCGGTGTCTCCCTGCACAGTTGCCGTGGGGAGAGGTGTGCCTATCTCAAAAGCTCCAGCCCCTGCTCTCCTCCTTCCCCCTGACCCCCTACTCCCCCTCCTTGCTCTGCCTGGGATATTCCACGATTCCTCACTGATTCCCACATCCTGCTCACACCTTTGCAGTCTCTTTATATAACACTCCTCACATTACCCGGCTTGAGAGTGCCATCTGTTTCCCACCAGGACCCTGACTGATACACAGAAAACCTAGATTTGTGAGTTGAGCTACACATTTGTGCTAGAAATCAGGAATTTGTTTTGCTTTGATCCCTATAAGTCAGATTGGTTTCCACTCAGTAATCTCACACCTTTATATTTGTCCCAGAGCGCAAAGTTAAACGACTACTTAGGTATGGGAAAAGATGATCATTTTATTTCATTTTCAAAAGCATTACCCTATATTATGGAATGAGGACCTATTTTTAGATGGCTGGGGGGGGCTCAAACTCTAGAAAATCTTTGAGTAAGTTACATTAACAAAACATCAGAGTAATACATTCTCATATTTTATTGGTTAGCAGTAGGTTGAGGTGGGAGAAGCAAAGACTTAAAATACAGTGATTAATAAAGATAAAAAGGCATCTCTTACTCACATGAAAGTTAGAAGGTTGGCAGTTCGGGAGACCTATGGCAGCTTTGCCCCACAAAGCCTTTTCAGGACACAGCCTCCCCACCCTGTCTCCATCAGTGGGAAGGATACAAGGCAAAGCGGAAGGGAAGGGAGAAAGGAGAAGGAGATATTGTCATATGCTGCAACATGGATGAAGCCGGAGGACATTGTGGGCTCCAGATTTAACAAGAAACAAGCCAGGCATGGAAACACAAATAGCGTACAGTCTCACTCACACGTGGAATCCAGAAAAGTTGATCTCATAGAAGTGGAGAGGAGCATGGTGGTGACCAGAGAATGGTTAGGGCATGGGGGTTGGGCTGGGGAAATGTTGGTCAAAGGGTACAACACTTCAATTAGAAGAAATCAGTTTGAGAGATTGATTGTGCAATATGGTGTTGTGAATGCATCGTATCCTTGGAAAATGCTAATTCAGTGGGTGTTCCCAGCAGGCAAATGATAACTATGTCCCATAATGCATATAGATTAGCTAGATTTAGTCATTTCACAATGTATATATGCTTCAAAACATCATGCTGTACATGATAAATATAACCTTTTTTTTTTTTTTTTTTTTTTTGAGAGAGAGTTTTGCTCTTTTTTGCCCAGGCTGGAGTGCAATGGTATAATCTTGGCTCACTGAAACCTCTGCCTCCTGGGTTCAAGCAATTCTCCCGCTTCAGTCCCCCAAGTAGCTGGGATTACAGGTGCGTGCCACCACACTGAGCTAATTTTGTATTTTTAGTAGAGACAGGGTTTCACCATGTTGGCCAGGTTGGTCTCAAACTCCTGACCTCAGCTGATCTGCCCTCATTGGCCTCCCAAAGTGCTGGGATTACAGGCCTGAGCCACTGTCTCCAGCCAAAATATATACAATTTTATCTGTCACTTAAAACATTTTTTAAAAAATCGAAGAAGACAGGACAGTGGTAGGGCATGTCTGCTGTTTTGAACCAAGATGTCCAGAAGCTGCCCTCCTTGCTTGGCCTTTCTTTGTTCAGAGCGAAGCCTTATGGTCTCCCTTAGTTCCAATGAGGCTGAGAGATGCAGTCCTTATCTGAGGCATCCACTTGCCTGGCTTTTAACTGTAGAAGAATTGGGGTTGGTAAATCATTTCTATAAATAATCAGATATAAAATAATTTAGGTTTTGTGAGCCATGTGTGATACTTGTTTCTCCTCCTCTCTTTCTTTTCCTCCTTTTCTTTCATCTCTTCCTTCTCCTTCCTCCAACACTTAAAAAATGTAAAAACCAGCTCGTGAGCCACTCAAAACCAGTCAGTTCACATCTGGCTCATGAACCATAGTTTGCCCACTTCGGTTTCTTCATCTGTAAATGAGAAAAATATTGGTACACATCTATATAGTCTTAATATATGTATATATTAAGATTAAATCAACTCATATAAAGAAATTGAATTAGTGGGCCGGGCATGGTGGCACACGCCTGTGATCCCAGCACTTTGGGAGGCGGAGGCGGGAGGGTCACCAGGCCAAGAGGCTGAGGCCATCCTGGCCAAATGGTGAAACCCTGTCTCTACTAAAAATACAAAAATTAGCTGAACGTGGTGGCGTACCCCTGTAATCCCAGCTATTCGGGAGGCTGAGGCAGGAGACTTGCTTGAACCCAGGAGGTGGAGGTTGCAGATTGTGCCACTGCACTCCAGGCTGGTGACGGAGTGAGACTTCATCTCAAAACAAAACACAACAAAATTCGGATTAGTGCCTGGCACTTTGGAAACAGTCTGTGCTGCTGTGAGAAGGCAATCTATGCGGTGATCAAGTGGACAGGCTAAAATCCAGAGGAGGTGGGTTTGAATCCAGACTCCACCATTTCCCCAGATGGGTTTCTCCCGGCAGACTCTTGAACATCTATGTGCCTCAGTCTCTCCATTTTTCTCTTTGGATTGTTGTGGGAATTAATGCATACAACTTCCTAGAATAGTGCCTGGGATACAGTAAGTTGTCATCAATGGCTAACTATTCATATTACAGTATATCCAGTGTTTTTATTTATGAATTTTAGAAAATATCTATTGACTCATAAACAGAAAAATGAGGAACAATTACATTTATTCTATCCCTCCCTCTTCATCCCAACGTTTGATATATAAACATTTTTAGTTCTTCTATTGATTACTTTGACGTTGCCTATAATGTAGTTGAACTGTTCTGTTTCATATTGATCACACCATTTTCTATCAACACCCTGCTTTGTAAGACAAGTGTAAGCACCTGTGCTGTTTCCTCTGCTTTCCTGTCTTCCACGACCCGCTTCTCATCAGTTTATTCTTTTTTAAAAAATATATTTTATTGCATTTTAGATTTTGGCGTATATGAGAAGAACATGCAAGATGGTTTCGTAGGTACACACATGGCAGTGTGGTTTGCTGCCTTCCTCCCCATCACCTATATCTGGCATTTCTCCCCTTGTTATCCCTCCCCAACTCCCCATCCCCTGCTGTCCCTCCCCTAATTCCCCCCCACAGACCCCAGTGTGTGATGCTCCCCTCCCCGTGTCCATGTGTTCTCATTGTTCAACACCAGCCTATGAGTGAGAACATGTGGTGTTTGATTTTCTGTTCTTGTGTCAGTTTGCTGAGAATGATGGTTTCCAGGTTCAGCCCCTACAAAGGACACGAACTCATCATTTTTGATGGCTGCATAGTATTCCATGGTATATATGTGCCACATTTTCCCTGTCCAACCTATTATCGATGGGTATTTGGGTTGGTTCCAAGTCTTTGCTATTGTAAACAGTGCCGCAATGAACATTTGTGTGCATGTGTCCTTCAGAATGTTGAGGAATGTCTACACTCCATCTTGCAGTCACAACCAAGCTTTTCTTGCTTTTGCAGAAAACGATATTTAGATTTTATGTCTTTACGGCCTTACAGATTTACTATTTATATTATTTCTATTTCTTACTTACTATTTATGTCACCATAACCTTGCGAATAACGTTTTGTTCTAGACCAAGAGGCATGTGCCAGTACTACCTAGCTACCATCGTGTGCCCAATGCTCTGAGTCCTGGATTACGCTAAGGAGATTGTTTCCAGCATCAAGGTCAAATGAACTCTTTTCTTACACGCCTTTTGTTTCTTCAGATAAAACCACAGTTTAATTTGCTGTTTACTTAGACCATGATTTTTGTGTATGTTTTTTTCGATTTTCCAGAATTTCTCTTTACTTTCTCCGATTCCAGCCATTTCCATTTGGCTACCCTCCTTTCTCCCCCAGAGATCGCTCAGCTCCTGTTGTCTTTTCCTAAAATCATAGCACTCCTTCCATTTACTCCTTCTCCGTCTCTCCCCATCCTTGAAATCTTTCTATCCTCTTGAATCCACAGCTATCTGAAAACATCTGTATTTCGCTCTCACACTTGAAATTTTGCTGGGGCTAACATTCTAGGTTAAAAAAATTATTTTCTCTCAAAGCTTTTAAGGTATTATTCTACTAACTTTTAGCCACATGTGGCTGTGAGAAGGCCTATGCAGTTGTGTTTATCATTGGTTTCCAGTTGTCTTTATTTTTCCTACTGGAGCTGGTGCTGCTCTGACATTTGATGATTATGTGTCTGGGTCGTCACATTGTTTATTTATTGAGCTGCCCACTAGAGGCCTTGCAGTCTGGAAATTCAACTCCTCTTTCACTATGGGAAATTATTTTATGTCATTTCCACATTTCTACTTTCTCAGTTTTTCTAGGGCTCTTTTTCATTGCATATTGAGACTATTGGACAGGTCTCATTTTTTCTCTCATATTCTCGGTCTTTTTGTCTTTTTATTTTACATAATTTAAAAGTTTCTTTTTTCTTGACTTTGTGTTTTAGGGCTTCTCTTCAAACTATTATTTTGGCAATTCCATATTTAAATTTTAAGAGAATCCTCTTATTTTCTGTTTAAAAATTTTACATATGGCCTTTTCCTCATTGTATGAATATAATATCTCACCTACTATTTTAAATTTTATTATTTAGAATTTTTAGTTTTTTATTTTTATTATATTCCCTGAATTTACTCTAATTCCTCTGGGGTCAGTTTTTCTATTGATATATTTGGTCTTTTTCTTTCTAGTGATTATGTTTTCATATAACAAATGATCCGTTTATACTTTCTTGGGTAGAAAGTATAACCTTCCTTTGTTATTATATATTTAAGATTTTTTAAAAAATTCTGTATCTTTCCTTTGAGTAGGAATTCTGGCTGAAGATTCTGGGCAGAGCAGAAAAGGGTTTAATTACCAGGAACTGTTGCTTTCTGGTAACCAGATAAGAAAGGAGTCAAGCTGAGGCCCTACCAAATGCCAGAATAAGAAGGCTTTTCCCTGGAGATAGAGATGCATACACGAGATGTCTTGGAGCTTCCCAGACACTCAGTGACACGTCTTTAGAGGACAGCTGTCATGTTTTGCCTGCGTGGACATTCCAGCTTCGCATCTTCTATGGGCATGGTTGGAGGAGCTGGGGTGGACATGAGGGTTGCTGGGGCGGCTGCAGGGTTACTGCTACTTGCACCATCCCCATCACTCTTAGACGCTCTGGAGTTTGTCAGACTGGCGTCATCTCTTCTGCAGCCTCTTAAGAGTAGGTTCTGGGCCTCAGCTTTCTCCTGCATTCATGCATCCATCCTCTCTCATCTGCGTTTCATTTTCTTGAAACATGGTGAAGTCATCCTCCATTGACAAGCCCTTTCCAGTTACTGATGTGAGGTTCTTTCCTTTTTTATCAGTTTTAACATTCATTTCTGTGGGGTATCAGGACGAGGGAAATAATGCTGACTGATTTATCACCTGGAGCCCCAAACCTAGGTTTATCTTTGAAATTGAAAAGTAAGTGATATTGTTAGGATGAGTACATCCTAGAGATCTAGTGTACAGCACGGTGGCTCTAGTAAATAATGATAAATACTTGAACATTTTTTAAAAGAAAAAGAAAAGTGTTAGTTTTCCTGGTTTTGGTTTGTTTAGAAGTTGAAGATTATGTTATAACTGTATGTATTGAGAAAGCAGAGCATATTAGCCAAGCACTTAAACGCTGGAGTCAGAGTCACTTAAGCTGAAATCCAGTGACTGCTATATTATAGCATCTCAGGTTTCTATTTATACAATGGGAATAACAACGATCATAATAATCACAGTGATATGTACCTTACAACCAAATAATAAAGTGCTAAACATGGTTCTTGGCACAGGGTAAACCTGCAGTGTTATCAGCTTTATTATTATTTGTTAAACCTTTTTAGTTAAAAGATATATTAACTACAAAATGTTAATAATTTCAGGTGATATATCTATTTTGATATATTATTAAGATCCTCTCTCATTAGAGATGGCAGCTTTTGGCTGGGCGCAGTGGCTTATGCCTGTAATCCCAACACTCTAGGAGGCTGAGGCAGGCAAATTAACTGAGGTCAGGAGTTCGTGAACAGCCTGGCCAACATGACAAAACCCTGTCTCTACTAAAATTACAAAAATTAGTGGAGTGTGGTGGTGGGCTCCTATAATCCAGCCACTAAGGAGGCTGAGGCAGGAGAATGGCTTGAACCCAGGAGGTGGAGGTTTCAGTGAGCTGAGTCTGGGGAACGAGAGTGAAACTCTGTCTCAAAAAAAAAAAAAAAGGCAGTTATTGTAGGGGCTTTAATCAGATTTAATGTATTTCATCAGGGATGTAAGACACTTTCCAGGCTCTTGTTTAAATTATTCTAACATTTCTCTACATCTTAAAAAATGGCAAGACTCTTAAACTTTGTTACACATACTCCTTGTTAGTTTTGGAAAAAAAAAAGGCTTCTTTTATAATATCTTGTTCTTTATTAATTGGCTCAACTACTTAGAACGCTTTGGGGGCACATTAAAATTCTACATAAAAGGAGTCTTAATAACTTTTTGATAATAACAAGAGTTCCGACTAAATTTAAATTGATTTTGTACCTTAGTATTAATAGCTGTACAGCCATTATATAGCTATTAATGATGACACAGCTATTGTAATTACAGCTATTATAATAAATGAGGGAATTATTTTACTGGTTAAACATTACATTATCATCTGCATAAAATGGTAATTTTTTGCTGCTTGAAAATTCTTTATTAGCATAGCCATACTGTGTGTTTATGTTAGCTGAGAGTACCTTCCCAATAGAGTATAATGTTTCCTTTAAAATAGCAGCAAATATTAACACTTTCCAGTAGAAAGATAACCGACTTCTTAAAATACCTTTAAAAGTATTTTAGAGATGTGGAGTCTGGGTTCGAAAAGAAAGGTTTTGCAAATCTGTAATTAAATAAGGTAATCCCATTATTGTAATTAACTTCTTAGCTTTGCGGAGCGGTATCCATGTATCAGAAATTGTTGATTCATAGCGACCATTTTAATCCGGTGGTGATACTTTTAATTCACTTACAAATGACTCTCCGTGTGAAAGGTCATAGCTGCCCTGTCCTTTACGGTCAGCGATGGCTCCACTGCGTGTGAGGGATTTGGTTTTCGGCCACGGAGACTTTGCTCGGAGGACTAATGGAACTTTTATAAAGCCAGCACGGTCCCCACCGTTTGTTCTTAGGGGAGATTTTATAATCGAGCTTTAATGATAGAAACGTCTGTGGTTGGTACATTCAAGGACATCGTTCCCAGCTCTGTGAGTAAAAGATATGATCACCTCATATAAAGTAGGAAGGGAGATGAGGAGCGTGAACCTGAACTGCGCATCTGGGAGCAGTTCCAGGCACGGTGCTCTGTGAAATACGGTAGTAAAACCCAACTCTCCTGAAGCTTTATTGTCTGGCGGGTTAGTAACGGCCTGGTTTATTTCCGTAGGCAGGGCATTCACTTGCCCTCCGCGCCCCCACCTCTGCCCTGGCTAAAGAGCTTTACTTCCCTGAAAGCTCTTTCTGAACTCTCCAGTCCCTTGTTTACGACAGACACCTTTTCCACATCCTGCTGACAAACGTCGCACCTGCTTGCTTCGTCAGTTCAAGAGCTCCGGAGCTGTTGACATTTTGAGTCATTCTATTTTGATGACTGTAGGCAACGTATTTCCAGATTGATACCTCATCCATATGTCTCTCCCTCTCACAAAAACGAAAATATACCTTGTTCTTTCGTTTTGCCATTCACTTTTATATGACACTTACAAAGGTCAGCATCCAAAAAGATTATTGCCTGTGTAATACAGTCGTGCAGTAGTGATAGGGAAACATATCTTGTCTCGGGGATTTTATAAAATGTTCTCAGGAGAGCAACAGTGAACTGAGATGGATACAACAGAGTTCCGGGTTCTGGTGCCCTGCTACTCAAACTGCAAGCCCTGGACCAATACCTTCACCATCTTTTCCCAGCTCGTTAGAAATGCAGGCTCTCAGGCACCACTCCTGACCTCCTGCATCAGAGCCTCCCTTGCAGGCCCCCGGGAGAGTGCACGCTGAAGTTTGGGGTGTGCTGTGTAGCTGGCTGACTCACCTAAGGTTGTTTCTAGAAATGTCACATTTGATGAAAGACTTTACAACACAATAAACTAACACTCATGTTCCACCTCCATCGTGGTCTGGAACATCGTAAACCGTAATGTTTGTTGAATGAATAAACAAAAGACCTGGGCTGCTCTTTAGCAATGGCTGTTGGTCTCCTAGATGGTCTCGTAATATTTTTGGAGCGAGAGTTATATGGAATCATATATAAGATCCCAGAATCTTTTTCCTTTTTTCCTTCTTTTGGCTTCATTTTTGTTCTGGATTCTTCCCATGAATATGATTTCTTTTTGTTGCTTTTTGGCTCTGAATACAACATTTTGTTTAACTGACAAGTAAACATTGTACATATTTATGGTGTAAAACAAGATGTTTTGATATGTGTATACATTGTGGAATGGCTAAATCAAGCTACTTAGCATATGCATGACCTCACATATTTATCATTGGTTTTGTGGTGTGAACATTTAAAAGCTACTCTCTTAGGAACACTAAAAAGTAATCAGTATACTGTTATTAACTGCAGTTACCATGATGTGTAATAGATTTCTTGAATGTATTCCATCTACTTGAAATTTTGTGTCCTTTGACCAACGTCTCCCCAATCCCCCCTCCCTGCTGAACACAGCAGATTTCTAAAGGCCGTAGAAAAATATTCTTTAAATATAAGGAGGTGGGTGCTCTTTGGCAGCCCATGAGGGGATCCTGCCACACCAGCTGTCCCCCCGCACAGGGCCAGGCAGTGGGGAGCTGGGAGCCTGAGGGGCAGCGGCTGTTTCGTGTCCGCCAGTACAGCTCTGGGAGCCCCGGGTCTTGGATGAAGAGCTGCAGCGTTGAGTGGGAGGTGCAAGGAAAATCTCACTATTCTATCAAAGTGAATCTCAGAGAGCTCGAGCCAACTGTATTTTATTTACAGCAAAATTCTGTCCATAGGCTTTTGAGGATAATGTAAAAATCTGGACATGTGTCAGAATACTATGTAAATTCTAACAGTGGTTAAAGGACTTTTGTGATGACACTGGGCCCTCCTGGATGCCCCAGGATAATCCCCCCATCTGAAGGCCAGTTGATTAGCAGCCTTGATTTCCCTTTGCCATGCAAGGCAACACTGTCACAGTTTCCAGGGATTAGGATGTGGTCATCTTTAGGAGGCTGTTACTCTGCCCAACACAAATAGATGAGCAGAAAAGGTCTCAAAGTCTTAGCAAATTTTTGGACGTTTTAGATTGTTTCCTTCAGTGTCTTAGGAAGTTGAACCTTATTTGCATGTTTTTCAACTCAGAGTAAACCATATCATCCTGATGGAAGCCAGGTGGAAGAGCTGTGTTTTATCTCTTTCTGTGTATTTGATTTTGAGGTCCCCAAAGTAAAAAGCCAGGAAAAACAAAACAAAACAAAAACTTTCAACTTTTTTGAGAGAGTGGATGGCAATTTATTTTTGTGTGAACTAAGGTGCCTGGCAATCTGCATTTTCTCATGTGAGCTACAGGGTACAGTTTGATAAAGGGGGTTGCAGTTAAAAGAGAATCGATTTTCCTAGTATTCAGCATGATTTAGAGTAACTGCCAATCTCATTCACTCCTGTATTTTTACGCTTTCGGCCCCAGGACTCCAGGAAATCTTATGTTTTCACTTGTGCCCACTTTAAACTCGGAAAAGGGGCATAGAAACTCTAAGTTCTTTTGTGAAGCATTTCTCACAACTACCCCTTCTCATTGTTTTTGAGGTTCATTGCAGGCACTTCACAGTTTTTTGATTCTCACTGCACAATTAAGATGAGTTTGGTGGTGACAGGGAGGTATATTTGGAATTGAATTTGGGAAGTAAGCGGAGAACAAACAGCGCTCCTCTTCCTTGTGTAGACAGCACTAAAGCGTGTCTTAAGGAAAGCGGACCATGCTTTCCAGCAGTTTTGTGGGGGGAGTGGCAAGAGGGCAGATAACAGAGGGAGTGGAGAAATTTTTATATGAGCATGAGTGTGAATCATCCATCTCTTCTGCATTGAGGTACAAATGAAATTATACCCAGGGGATATCACAGGCCACCGACACGTGATGAAAACACTGTGAGTAGACTTTCTGGAACATTAAAATGTGGCTCTTCTCCACTTTGACCATGTGGTCATAGAGTCACATCTTGTCTCTGGGTTTCTGTACTAGATCCAGGCCTGCAGTAGGTGAGGACCAGCAGGAAGACTGAGTAGTTCTCTGTTGATTCATATGAGTCAGGAACAAGTATAAGCTTCAGGCCACATCAAACGCACACCAGTGAAACGTGCCAGGGCTTGAAGAATTGTAGGCCAGGTATTCATGATAATAGCTCTGTGCTTTAGCTTTATAGAGACTTTGAAAGAATTTCAGTGCTGGAATAATGTTGTAACTCTTTCTTAGACTTGAGGCTCAGGGTCTAGCTGAATACGCACACCCAACCTGTGTACCAAAGATGATATTGTTTTTAAAAATCGGTTTTTGAGTCAAAGCAAATTTGCATTATTAAATTGCCTCTGTCTTGAGTCAGTATATATGAAGAAAGAAGACTTTGAATCTAGGAAGTCCTACAGTCTTGTGTGTAAAATAGCCCAACTTCATGTTATTTAACACTTTACAGCAAAATTAATGCAGGGTTAAAGGCAAAGCAATGTAACTTACAGAAAACAGCAGTGGTAAAACATTATTTGGCAAATTATTTAAAATGCTCCTAATGCCAATATCAAAGGGTGAGAAAACTTAATAGGCATGGGAAGAGAAGAGCAATTAAAGGTGTCAAAAGATCCACAAAAATGAGTAACATCCAAATAACTAAAATAGAACTCGGAAAGAGGTGACGTGGGAAAGGAGAGACGACAGCTCGAAGCAGTGGTCCCCGAGCACCCTTCGTGTGACCCCCGAGGGGTGGCCTTGGGCTGGCCCCAAGCCCAGCAGAGGGTGAAGCGATGGTGCTGAAGGAGTGAGCTGAGCCGTCTTCTGAGGCCTCAGACCTCGGACCTCAGCCCAGTGCCCCACGACCGTACACAGGGGAAAAGCCATCAGGCAAATCTCTGGAATTGGGAGTTCCTTAAAATTCAAAACTTGTGTGGAGGCAGGATTCTGAGACGGCCTCTAAGATCTGCGAACCGCACTGTACGTACCCTGCAGTACCCTGGGACTGTGAGCAGGATGGAGCTTTCCTCCATGGTGAGGGTTTGGGTGGTACAGTCGGCTTAGGAAGGGAGCTTATCCCCGACGGCCTGGCCTCATGTCCTGAGCCCTTGAGATCTGGGTCTAGAGGTTGGGAAAGAGCATACCAGAGAAGCCCAGCAGGAGAGGAATTTGATGTGAGAGAGTTTTCTGTGCTTAGTTTGAGGATGGGGGGGCCACATGGTAAGGACTGAGAATGACCTCTTGGCGCTCGGAGCAGCCTGGTGCCAGCCAGCAAGAGAACAGGGACTCGATCCTACAGCGGCAGGAGTGAATCCTGCCACAGCCTGGATGGGCTTGGAAGAGGCTTCCAGCCCCAGATGAGTCCGAATCCTGCCAAAGCCTTGGTTTTGGACTTGTGAAACCCTAGGCAGAGAACCCAGCCACTCTGCAGGTGAACTTGTGACTTAAAGAACTGTCAGCTACTCGGGGCTGAGGTAGGAGGATTGTTTGAGGCCCGAGTTTGAGATTAGCCTAGGCAACATAGTGAGACCCTGTCTTCCCCCGCAAAAAAATATTAAAAAAAAAATAGTTGGATGTGGAGGCATATGCCTGTAGTCCCAGCTATTCAGGAGACTGAGGTAGGAGGATCACCTGAGCTCAGGAGTTTGAAGCTGCAGTGAGCTGTGAGTGGGCCACTGCCCTCTAGCCTGGACGACAGAGTAAGACCTTATTTATTTATTTATTTGAGATGGAGTCTCACTCTTGTTGCCCAGACTGGAGTGCAGTAGTGCAACCTTGGCTCACTGCAACCTCCGTTTCCTGGGTTCAAGTGATTCTCCTGCCTCAGCCTCCCTAGTAGCTGGGGCTACAAGCATGCGCCACCATGCCTGGCTAATTTTTTTTTTTTTTTTGTATTTTTAGTAGAGACGGAGTTCCTCCATGTTGGTCAGACTAGTCTCGAACTCCTGCCCTCAGGTGATCTGCCCCCCTTGGCTTCCCAAAGTGTTGGGATTACAGGCGTGAGCCACCACGCTCGGCCAAGACCTTATCTTTAAAACAAGAAAGGACAAAAGAGGCCAAGTGTGGTGACTCACACCTGTAATCCTCACAGTTTGGGAGGCCAAGGCCAGTGGATCACTTGAGTCCAGGAGTTTGAGACCAGCCTGGGTAACATGGCAAGACCCTGTCTCTACTAAAAATACAAAAATTAGCTGGGCGTGGTGGCCTGTGCCTGTGGTCCCAGCTACTCTGGAGGCTGAGGTGGGAGGATCACCTGTGCCCAGGAAGTTGAGGCTGCAGTGAGCCAAGATGCGCCAATCTACCTTGGATACTGAGGGATGACTGCAATTTCTGTAATTCAAGAATATTTTAAGTCAAAATTATAGATTTTAATTTTGCATTAGGAATCCCCAGAAGATATGCCATTAAAAAGGATGTCTGGCCAGGCACTGTGGCTCAGGCTTGTAATCCCAGCACTTTGGGAGGCTGAGTAAGGCAGATCACCTGAGGTCAGGAGTTCTAGACCAGCTTGGCCAACATGGCGAAACCCCATCTCTACTAAAAATACAAAAATTATCCAGGTGTAGTGGCGCACGCCTGTCATCCCAGCTACTTGGGAGGCTGAGGCAGGAGAATCGCTTGAACCCAGGAGGTGGAGTTTGCAGTGAGCTGTAGCACTCCAGCCTGGGCAATAAGAGTGACACTCTGTTTCAAAAAAATAAAAATAAATAAATACAATTAAAAAGGAAGTCTTTGAAATAGACGTAGCCGTATTCCCTACATGTTCAAAAAAGTCCACCTTGCAAATGGCATTTTCCTTTTGAAAGATTCCATCTAATTCATTCTGACCTTCTTACCCCTATAGATATTGTAACCAAATATAAAGGAAATGGGCTACAGTTTTAGGTCAATTTGGCCTTAAAGCTTGGGCAACAGAAGGAAACCTGGTTAGGCTGTAGTTAGTTACACTTATTCACATGGCCATTCTTCAATGACCACTGCCGAGCAAAGCAAGGTTTTGTACACCCACGACACGTGAGGCTGAAGAGCCCTGTGATGCACATTACTGGGGGCTTTGCTTTAGATAGAGAAGCTTTGGTATCCCTGAGAAATGCCCACTCTGTCAGAAATAAAGGTGGTGATATTTTAGCCTGAATAAATTAGTTCCAAGAGAGCATGCGGCATATCTTTCTGGGTTTAGCCCCGCACCCTCACACTGCTCATCAGAGGATTTTTCCTGACACATATGGGAGAGGCTAAGTAATTGAACCATCAGTGAAGGGAGCGCTGTAGATACATCATCACCCTTCTGGGTCTTTCGAGCCAATAGTGGAATAGTTTTCTTTTAAACCCCGTTCAGAGTGAATTTGGCTCATTTCTTCCTTTCACTCGTCCAGGGTGGAAAGACAGAGAGAGTACTTGCAGTTTCCACTCACTAGTAGACAGGCATAATAATAATCAAAGAACATGAAACTGAAGCCAAAACCTTTGCCAGACGAAGAGAAACAAATTGCACCGAAGAATCATCCCAGACTTCCTGGCGGTCGCAGTGGCAGCTCTTGTTATTGTATTTCTCAGTCCCATCTTTCTGTTTTTCTTATGGCAAATGTCACATTGTTGACTTTCCATCGTGTAATGTCAGAAAGAATGATCATTAAGCAACCTTTTGAAAAAACAAACATCTTTACTTGGTGTGTGAAAGATCTGGAGTAAAGAAATTTCTGAAGATGATTTCTGCACATTTCAATGGAGTGGGCACTTAAAAAAGGCGATGTTATTCTGAAAGCACTAGTTGATTGTGAGAAACTGGTTGCATTACTTTGTGTCAAAGCCATACACAATGAAGGTAGATAGTTTTCCTATTGTTTTAAGGGTAGAAAAACATTTTATGTATGGCTAAGGATTGTGACAGAAGCTTCAGAAGGGGCATGGTAGAAGCCAGTCTGAGCCTCAGGGCTTAAAACCCCCGGCTATGCACACCATCCTGGAGTGTCAGAAAGTGTGGTCTTTTTTTAAAAAAATTATTTGATTATATTTCATTGACAGATACAAGTGTGGCTTCTTGCCCAATCCCAATGTTTATGTATTTTCTTTCATAATAAATATGCACGTATCACTGACAAGCTAGGAAAGAAGAAGCCAGTAGGTCTACCCACTTCCCACCTCACCCCACCCCACTTGGGAACAGAGGAAACCTATGGGAAGGCTTTTCCCAATTTCCTCCTTCTCCAGTTAATACTGGTGTCATTGCTTTTACCCAGCTGGCTATGCTCATCTTTCCTTTCTTCCGGACCAGGCTCCTGAGATGGCTCTGTGAATTTTCTTGTATTTTTGCCTAAATAATCCAAGAAGCAGGCCAGCATGTTGGCTCATGGGTGCAATCCCAGCACTTTGAGAGGCCACAGTGGGCAAATCACTTGAGGCCAGGAATTTGAGACCAGCCTGGTCGACATAGTGAAACCCCATCTGTACTGAAAATTAAAAAAAATTAGCAGGGCGTGGTGGTGTGTGCTTGTAATTCCAGCTACTTGGGAGGCTGAGGCAGGAGAATCGCTTGCATCCAGGAGGCAGAGGTTGCACTGAGCCGAGATCATGGCACTGCAGTCCAGCCTGGGTAACAGAGAAGGAGATTCTGTCTCAAATCATCATCATCATCATCATCATCATCATCATCATCATCATCATCGTCCTCATCATCCAAGGAGCAGTGGTGACATCAATGAAGAATCCCATCCACTGCATTTCTGTTTACTAGTGTCTCTTGAGATAGGAGTTAGCTAGGTGAAGAGGTCTTGAAGGAGTATTCTCTTGGAAGAATAGACAAGTTGGGTTGCAGGGAAGGGGAGATGATGGGACAAGAGAGGAGACAGATGGGGCCACACAGGCTGACCTTGTAGGCTACGTGGAGATTATTGCTTCCGAATAACAGCACTGGGAGGCCCCTGAAGGGTGTAACTGAAGGATGAAGGGAGGTGCTGATAGAGGACACCTTGCTGGCTGTAGCAGAGAGAATGGATCAAAGGAGGGAACAAAGAGAACAGTCAGGAGAATGTTCCAAGGTCCCGGCAAGAGGTGGTAAACGTTGAGTATGCAAAAATCTGAAATCTGAAATGCTCCAAAATCCAAAACTTTCTGAGTGCTGACATGACACCACAGGTAGAAAACTTTACATGTAAGTACTAAATAAAAACTTTAATTCATATATAAAATTGCTGGAAATACTGTACAAGATCACCTTTAGGCAATATGAATAAGGTATATATGAAACATACATGAAACTCATGCTTCGACTTGTGTCTCATCCAAAAGATATCTTATTATGTATTTGCAAAATGTTTGCAAATACTAAAGTATCTGAGATTTGAAGCTTTTCTGGTCTGATGTATTTTGGATAAGGAATACTTCACCTGTGTTCTCTTGGGTTTGGGGGTAGGCAGAACAGAGAGGATTGCTGGTGGATCATCTGAGGCAGGTGAGAGGGACAAAGATGTCAAGGAAGATTTCTGCATCTTGAGATGATTATGCTATTCTCTGGAACCCAGAAAAAGAATATTTGGAAACTTGGAAAAGAATATTTACTTATTTAAAATTTTGCTTTGTTTCAGATAGAGGGCTTGCATTCCATTTTGGAGGTATTAAGTTTGGGGTTCACTTTAGAAAATCAAGAGATGTCCTGAAGACATAAGATAGCTGAGTTCTCAATAACCTGGTGGGTAAAAAAAATTAAGAAAATAAGGTAAAATTCTAGAAATAAAATTTTATAGTGTTAAGGCAAAAATCAGAGAAATTTCCAATTCAATTTTCAAGATACTTTTTCACATACTGTAATTTTGTGATTTTTCCAACAAATTGTGACAACATTTATATTTTCATGATAACTTTTGAGAGAAGGAAAAAGATGGTGGTGACAGAGGGTGGGTGGAGCAAGGTTGGAGGTAGCTCTGTGGGTTGGCGTGAGGGCGGGAATGGGAAGCTGGTGAAGCGTTCCTTCTGAGTCATGGGATTTGCTGAGGGAAACGACCAATGCAGAGCATGTGAGCTGGTTTGATCCAATCCTTGGAACCATAATAGTGAATGGTGAGAAAATACAGAGGCAGCTTAAAGGAAAACGTTTATTTATTTATTTATTTATTTGTTTTCCTCACAGTTCCTGTTGGAAGGCATACCATCTAGTTTGATTTTTAAGCAGAAAGACACAAAAAGCCCCATAGTCCCTCTTAAGCCTCAATCCTTGGAAACATAATTGATCAGATCCTTAAAATGAGTCAAATATTTTCCTACAAGAATCTCCCGTAGACCACAAAAAGGAAACTAAATAAAAGTTCAGACTCTTGTCTAGATATCTTTGTCTACACTTAAAATTTCTGGTGGTGTATTTGCATGATCCAGATTTCTGCAAGGAAGAGTTATCTTTCTATGGAAATTTCAAAGGTGAGTTACACATGTGGGTACTTTCCTTTTCTGCCAAAAACACACCGTTAAGAACAATTGTAAATCAGGTGAAATATTTTTTTTTCCTTCACATTTTAAACCATACCATCAATTGAAACAAGAGAGAATTAGGAAACAGAATTTGCCAAATGTGAAATTTTTTCATGGAAATTTATTTATTTATGTATTTATTCAATTAGAGAATGAAGGCAGCAGGTAGAGATAAGCTAAATATTGTTGACTAAAGTGTGGAAGAAAGATGCAAATTATTTCAATTAAACAGGGATTCCGTGGCATCAAATATCTTGCAGAGAATATAAAACAAAGTTTTAAATGTACAGCATGTGTCTGTTCTCAGGGCCATCAAACTGCATTTTCATCACCCCATCTGAGAGAGCAAAGGGCCTCTCCTGTGATATCTGAGTGCTGCCTTGTAGCTGACAAGTGTCTCTCCTGAGATAGGGCTGACCCACTACCCCAAAACAATTCTCTTTCACAGAAGTGGAGCCCCTTGGCTTTTCTGAGACCTTCCAGAAACTTGTCTGTTTCTTCCAACAAAAGTGATTGTGCAATTGTTAATTAATTTGTGCAATTATTAATACTCCACACATATAGAAGCAAGGTATTCTATTTGGCATGGCCCAGTTTCAGTAGCAAGAGAGTCATACTTTCCTGGGACTCAAAGATCCACATATTGTGCAGAATACCTTTTAATGAAAGTAGGTACAATTCCAAAGTTTATCAAATGTAAAGAAAGAACTAGAAAAGTATGTTCGTCTTTTTCTTTTCAGGAACTTATTTTTCTTATTTTTGGGTTTCCTTTATTTCCTCCCCGGCTTTGCCTCCACCCCAGTTTTCTTTCTCTGACTTTACTTTGGCATTGCCTTTGTCTATCATTTGCTCTTTCCAATAATCCTATTCTCAGAGTTCTTTTCTTTATTCGCCTTCAGAACATTTTCTCCTGTCTCCTTCCAACTGAAACTACAACCTATTGGTTCAGCCTACTGGCTTCCTAGGTAAGAAAATGTGTCTGACTCATTGGCTAAATATAGGTGCCCCCGCTGAGCTGGCTGCTTTCTTTAAAGAATTCTCAGTGGTGTTCACTCAGTCACTTGTCTTTCTATTTAACCTCTTTTTTTTTTTTTTTTTTTAATAGATAACGTTATGCAAGTCTTATTCTGGTAGAATGATTAGTTATACAAGGAAACGCAGAAAACTTTCCCTTGAGAAACATTTAGGATAACCTAGTTAAAGAATTACCTCTTTATTACTTCAAATATGTATCTCACTTTACAGCTCATCAGTGGCTCAGAGCAAAGTTGAGTCTCTCCTCTGGCCCAAGCTTGGATTAAAAACTCGGCTCTGGAGTCTGACAGACTTGGATCTGAAACCCGCCTCAGTTCATGTTGTTCTGTGTTTGGGGCAGGTGATCCAACTCTCCAAGAGCCAGTATGCTCATCTATAATATGGAGATAATAGTAATTCCTCTGGGGTTGTTGAATGATCAGATTTGTGAGCCTTGTGCATAGGCAGGACCCATTGTTTTTTTTTTTTTTTTTTGATGGAATCTGGCTTTGTTACCCCTGCTGGAGTACAGTGGCGCAATCTCGGCTCACTGCAACCTCCGCCTCCCAGGTTCAAGCGATTCTCTCCTGCCTCAGCCTCCTGAGTAGCTGGGTTTATAGGCACGTGCCACCATGCCTGGCTAATTTTTGTATTTTTAGTAGAGACGGGGTTTCACTATGTTAGTCAGGCTGGTCTCGAACTCCTGACCTCATGATCCGCCCGCCTCGGCTTCCCAAAGTGCTGGGATTACAGGCTTGAGCCACCACACCTGGCCTGAATTTTAGTTTTTTTTTAAAAAAGGGTTACATTGGATGCCCCTAGGAAAGTGGAAGTAGTATCTTTAACATGCCTTCCATAGCAATAAGAATGAATGAGCTCTAGGTCCAAGTGAATATGCTTCCATCATAAGAGAATTCTCTTCTTTTAAATTGAATATGGAAAGAAACGTTGAGCAAGGTTTAGGCACTTCAAGATGTTTCTTAGAGAAAATGTTGTAATCATAGTTCTTAGAAATAATAAAAAAGAAAAACATACATCAACACAGTGTAAGTGGAACCATGCTCAAAAATTAAAACCCATCAATCAAATATTTCTGCCCCATTACAAACATTATTTATTCAAAATGGCAATTTAGTTTTAATTACTGTTTAGGTTGTTCAGTGTAATATTTATCATATAACTGGTAACAATGAGCGGTTATACTTATAATGGCAAATGTAACTCATTTGGTTAAATTTATTTTACATGTTTGTTTTGTATATGTACATATACATACACACTCACATAAATATATGTTTGTTTTATATATGTATATATAGTCACACTCACATAAATATATATCTGCATATACTTTTTCACACAGAATTATTTGACAAAATTGCTTGACTTTTATTAAATAATTCTGTGATGATGGCAGAATGTGAGGAGTCCTTCCTTCTCTCCCCCAACCCCAAAACATTTACTAAGCACTTGGTAAATGGGAAGATTTGGCTCCAGTTATCAATTATTATAGTAATTGAAATGACCACCTTAAGCCAGCCGCTCACGTACTACGTGAAATCATGACCCCCAAACTGATGTTTCCCAATGGGGCTTTGCACTTTGAGATGCACATGTGTCCCCCATGAGGAAACTGTTTAAAAAAAGAAAAGGTTTCAGTGATTACAACAATGTGGGATAGTTCACTTATTTGTTCATTCAGTCATTACGTCTACTCCGTGGCTATGCTTTTCAGCCATGTTGCTAGTTTTCACATATGCAGATGTTAACATCCTACCTAAAGCTGTGTCTCTTCGTTTCTCGTTGCAGAGACAGGCTGGGTGTGTTAAGTGCTGGTTATTTGTGTGTGTGTGCATACGTTCATATGATGCTCTGGAAAGGACCTCTTTAAAAATCCAATTTGTGTTAACATGGACCTTAAGCTAATTTAGGTGTGTGCACAGATATATGCATATATTAATATATGTGTATATTATATAACAAATATTCATAAATACAAATAAGCATATATTATATGTGAATAAATATACAAAGGATATGAACACACATTTGTTTCTATCTATTTCAGAGCTTCAAGTGAAGGTGGGTTGACAAGATGTCCAGTGTGCTAGTATGAACCTGCCTCTTGCAGGCGAAGGTGTGGCTCCTCAGATGGCTTGGCATACAAGAGGTTAAGGGAAGGGGAGAAACAGACAAAGTCAATAAAGTCAGTTAATTGCAGGAAGCAGTTGCACAGCAACTGCAGCCAGGGAAACTGTTCTCTAGGAGCAGCCAATCACACGGGGGACTGGTTCACCAGGAAGTGCTTGCCTCTGCCTGCCCCTTCCCCTGTGCCTTGGCCCTCCTCTGTCTTTCTCTCTATCTCTCTGTCTCTGTGGCTCTCTTTTTCTGTGCTTCTTAGGCACTCCCTCTTGGTCTCTGCTTCTTTGCCTTTTTTGTCTATGGGCTCGCTGAGATGTACACACACGTGGTTTACAGAGGCAGACAAGGAGCCCTTTTCTAGCTTGTCCTCTTCAGTTCTTTGCGCATTGCCCAGACACAGTGTTCATGTAAGGTAAAGGCAGGCTGTGCACTTCCTGCCCATGCCATCACCTGCTAAGTGAGCGCGGGGCATTCCCAGAGCTGGTCAGCTCCACGTGTTGGATGTGACATCATAATGCACGGAAGCTGTATTGTATCAGCATAAACTCCAACGTAGCCATCAAAGTAACTTGACTTATGATGGAAAATGACCTGGCTGCCATATATTCTACCGGAAGATTCCTGGGCCCGTCATTTATTTTTCCTTTATCCCCTATAATGAATTCTACATTAGCTACTCTTTGAAAAGGAATATTTGCTATCACAGTTGTGGTTAGGCTTTTAATTTTTATGAAAGAGGCGTATTGGCCTATAGCCTGGAAGACTCCTATTATTTTTTGTCTCTCAAAGCTGGGACTGGCAGGGGATTTCTCAGTATTAATTAATTAACTCCAGTCTCTTTTGGCAAAATGCCTTGAAAGGGATGGCCTGTCCTGAGTGACCCTCTCGTGTATTTTATGCCAGTGATCATTAAACTCACAAAATTGTCTCACCTGGTTCCTTGGGACATTAAATGAAGATAAGAATAATAAACTCTCATACTAACATAAAGGAAATATTAATCTACTAGACACATAAAGAAAACGGTGTAAAATTCCTTCTGCATCCTAGGGCAAATGAATATCTTAAGATCATTTTTAATGTTTTCTGCCCACAGTTCAATAGGGGTCCTGAGATATTCAGGGCTCTGTCACACTCCATCATTTACAAAACATGTAAACATGCAAGATAAAGGGCCCTTAGAGCCCACTGTGGCACTCCATAGCACAACAGAAACATTCACTAGCCAAGTCATTGTTAGCTAGGAAAACAGGTGGCTGATTCTTTTGGATACAGAGAAGGGGAGGTAGTGATATTTTGCAACCTCTTTAACCTTCTAGAGTGGCACTAATAGAAATCAGCTTTGGGTTCAACCTTTCCTTCCCTCCCTCCTTCCCTCCCTCCCTCCCTCCCTCCCTTCTTTCCTTCCTTCCTTTTGACAGAGCTTTGCTCTGTGGCCCAGGCTGTTGTGCACTGGTGTAATCTCGGCTCATTATCACCTCTGCCTCCCGGGTTCAACCAATTCTTCTGCCTCAGCCTCCTGAGTAGCTAGGATTACAGGCACCCACTGCAATGCCTGGCTAATTTTTGTATTTTTAGTACAGACAGGGTTTTACCATATAGACCTGGCTGGTCTTGAACTCTTGACCTCATGTGATCCACCCGCCTTAGCCTCCCAAAGTCCTGGGATAACAGGTGTGAGCCACCATGCCTGGCCTCCTGGTTTCTTTAGACTTCAGGATTTTATAAACAAGGAACATGTCCAGAGAGGATCCTGTGCTGTCATGAATGTGCACTTTGGGATCTGCTGAAGGCTGTGTGATGTTTTCACGAAGCCGGCACTCACAGAAAGTAAGAACTCTCTTAATATCTGTAACTCAAAAGGCAGTGCCAACCTTTTCTTACCATTCTCCACACACGGAAACACACACACACACACACAGAAATACACACATAGGAATACACACGCAGAAGCGTACACAGAAAAACAGATGCAGAAACACAAACACACACAAACACACACAAATATACAAACACACACAGTATTCCTCTAAAAAGATTCTCCTGTTTTTCAGTCATTGGAATACGCTGGGTGAGAGAAAGTATAATTAACACCAAATTTTAAAATGAGCTGACATAAATGAATCATCAGAGCACAAAAGGTGACGTTAGAAAAGCAAGGAAATACGGCTGGGGAAAGTTGTGTTTTATGAATCAGTCACATTACCAGGTTTCAGTGTGAACGAGTTGAGGGCTGGGGGACAGCCAGCACCCCCGATAGCAGTGGTACATCCTTCCCCGAGCAGACTGAAACTCCCCTGTTTATCAGCAGCAGGACTGGTACACTTTCATTTTCTCGAAGTCCACTTGCCGAAAAATGCTGTCATTTTTCTTTTTTTCGGGAAAAATTAAACTGTAAATTATCTCTCAAGGGCTTGCATCTTTATGATAATTTTCTGAATGATTGTCATTTTTATGAAAATAGGAGGTCACATGCACCTGGGATAATGTCGTATACGGTAGGCTGGAGGTCTCAGTGCTACTGAGCACATACTGTGAGGTGCTGCTTACCCAGACCTGGGTGACGGAGGGACCTTATGTTGTCATGAAAAAATCTTTAAGAGTTTTGTAAATTCTGTTAAGTGTGAATACCATGTGCTAAATTGTGGATGTGAATTGTGGTTCATATCCATGTTTTCATTTCTCAATAACAGCCAATAAATTCAAGTTATTATCACCACATTATTAACAGATGGAGTGGAAACTTATATCAGAGAGCACACCTGTGTTGAGCCACTACTGTGTCTAAGCCTCATGGCCATATGATAAGGACTCTTCATCCTACTAATGTCATCTTACATACAGCAGGTTATGGCCAAGAGCACCCTGTTAATAAGTCCTCATTCTGTTCCTGTTATTCTAGGCTGCTCGTGATTGAATAGCTTAGAAGGCAGGAAAACTATTGAGGCTTAATTAGTACGGGATTTGCACTTCCCTGTATGATTCAAAATTAATCAGAAACCAAAACTAGGATGAATACTCACAGATAGCTCTCTTTCCTGGGGCTATTCTCTCACTCTGCTAAGGCTACAGGATGCACTTTAGGCTTTGTTTCTTGAGTTAAGATTATTCTCATGTTCCTGAAAGAAAAGTTCCTCCTCCCATTTTCCAGATGGGATATCGGCACACATAGCCATCTCAGCTATAAAGACAATTGCAAGAATAAGATCTCCAAACATGAATTAATGATCAAGGCTGAGTCTCCTACTGAGTTTTCCTACGGAGGCATTTTCAGGGGTCTGAATTACAGCTCAAATGGAGTGGCTTTGCGTGTGCCCTGTAAGAGGGAGGTATTGCATTGAAGCAAGTGTTGGCTCAACTTCATAATGAGAAACCTGGATACTGATGGGGTTTAGCTTTGATTGGATTCTGGAACTTACTGCACTCAGCTGGGTGTAGTCCAGCAACTGGGTGGCACTGGCAGAGGGAGGCCTGCTTCTGCAACAATTACTGGTCAATTGCAAGTGATTATAATGGCACCATGTCTAAAACAATATGGAGAAAAATGCTGCCTGGAAAACATAAAACAGTGGTGCTCTACCACAGAAAGAGCAAGTTGCTGAGAATATCAGAGTAACCGGAGATGGTGGAAATTCAAGTTGCTATTCTAGATCACAGGATGACGGTACCTTTTAAAAAAATCCCCATGGTATATTTTCAACCACGTCCTTCATCACTGGCCATCAAAACAAGACCCAGTGGCTTTATATAGACCCTATCTTGGTGAGTTGAGACGGCTAGACAGAATTCGAGAAAGAGCAGGGATGATCAGCCTTGCCACATGAATCCATCCAATAAATAAGAAGAACTGAGAAAAATACCTACTGCATCTAACTTCACTTTTACCAAAAGAGGCACCCCGTTGGTATGGGAGAGTGCAGATTCCAAGAAATGACTGTTACCTAAAAAATGTTCTTGAGAGCCTTGTGAGTACATGACCAGTAGGTAATTGCTCTGATATTTGCAGACAGCATAGAAGAATTATCACTTTTGCTTTTACTCGCTTTATTGCTTGTGGGTGATTTGGCCACAGGAGATTGCAAGCAACTCTGGACCAGGTAACAATAAAACCAAGCTTAAGTGAAGGCTGTGGGGCTCCCTCCCCAGTGGCATCTTGAGAGAGTGGCCAGTCTCCCTTGAACACTGCCTCTCTGGCTCCCCAGAAGCGCTGCTTGGAGTTGGCCTGGGCCAGTGGACTCTTTGCAGGCTGTCGATTGGCTGCTGCCAGCCCTGTGATGGTTTCCTCACTCCTGTGAGAAACTGTGACATATTCATTCTTGGCAGTCACCATCTCAGGCATTAAACCACTGTCCTCAAATTTCCAGAGTTCTGACACATATAATGGGCTTGGTAGGGGACCTGCAATAATTCTTTTTCAGTATTTATGAAATCGTGCACTCCCTATGGCTTCTGGGCCTTTCAGCTGCTTTTCAGATATCCCTCCTATAAATTTTCCATGATTATCACTTTCTAGCTTTGAAATATACATTTTAAGCATTGTTATTGGGATACGGAGGCACCATTGACTTTGCCTTCTGTTGTTGATTTGTAATATGCATATAGCCTCACCTGCCTAAATATATAGTTCACTTGTGGCCATTTTAATACAGAACGAGCTTCATTACTATGCATCTTTCATTTCTGCAAATCTGAATCCTGTGGTTTTCCCCAATCATATAAACCTTCACACACTAAACCAAAGGTCACACCAATAAACGTTTCCTGCATGGTAGTGCCTAATGTTGCCAGAAAAGTCTTGTTTCTAGCATCCTGTGCCTCTAGCTGGGATAAATTCTCTCATTCCTAGTTCTTGTGAACAGACCCTGTCCTCCCCTTCCCCACTGCTGCAGGCCAAATCCCACTGTCATCATTGTGGAAATGGGACTCCATGGCAAGATCGAGTCTTGCCGGTCAAATTTTAGCCTCACATTTTGGAATTTATACTCTACTGTTAGAAATGTAGGCAGTTGAGAGCGTGTCTTGTGTTTTGAGGCACAAGGCTTTTAAAATTTTTGTCTATGCTTCGTGTTTTTCTACCTATGACCTCTAGCTAACTAAGGATGAGGGTCTGAAGTCAGGCTAGGACTCAACCAAAGGTTTAATGACACATTGACTAGGTATTCTCTACAGCATCTCGGGAGCTGCTTACTGCTGATATCCTAATATATCGAAAAGGAACACTTGGGAGAAATGAACAGTTTGTTGGGACTTCCAACAAATGAGTGTCATGTGGCTAGCTCCCAGTTGTCCACATTTAATTTATTTAGAAAGTTAAGTGGCTTGTGTGGTCTTTTTCCTTTAGATCCTCAGCCTAAGTAAGGATGGGTAAGCAGAAAAAGCGTAGCATAGAGTCCTGTTTGGAAACAGTCTGGGCAAAAGTTCCTAGTTGGAAATAGGGAAATTTTAAAAACATAGAATTTTATATTTGAATTTCAAGATACTGAAGATCAGAAAAGTCACCCTAAGTTTAAAACAGTGGAGTTATTCTGCTTTCGTTTTACCTTTTTTTTTTCAAATTGCACTGTTATTAATTCATTAGTATGGTGTAATAATATTTATAACAATGCACAGATACCTTGTTCTAATTAAGCATTAAGGGAGAATAATGATTACAGGGAATATGTCATTCATAGATATGGTAATATCAGAAATTGACCATTCCTAGATTACTTCCAGTAGAAGCATATGAATTTCTGTTCTGTTGTAAGCAATATGGAATCAGGCATTTACAGGTTCTTTCACAGGGAATAATAAAGTAATTCCCTTTCAAATAATCTCCTTGGGTCTGACATATTTCTATAAATCAGGCCATCATTTTCTCAGGTATCCAGAGTTGGAACGACATGAAATTAGTCATTAAGCATTTCAGTGATCCCCTTTTATGGCCTTTTGTCATGGTTTTCTTTTTCCCCTGCTCTCTGCAGCATACTCACTCCCTCATCAGCAGCTCCACCATTGAGATTACTTCCTATTTCACTCCCTCTCTCCTTGTTTCTTTGACTCACACTTTGCTCAGAGCATTGAAAACTGGTTAATTTTCAAAAGGTGACATTCGGTTTTTCAACTGTTATCTTTAAAACTTCTATTAGTCCTTCATCCATAAAAATTAATTCCTCCATCCTTAGACCGGTATTAACAATGTTCCAAATGTCCAACTTATTTTTCCAAACTTATTTCCTAGTGGGGTTTCACAAGAGGCCTTGATTGGCTGTTTGGATCAACACATCTGGGCATGAAGTCCAGCTTTGTCACATATTGATTTTATTATTTAGAACAAGCTATATAATTGCTGTAGTTACTGCTGTAAAAATAGAACTTCATTCATAGAAGGAAGATTAAATGAGGTAATGAATATCAGGTCTTTTTTTCTATGACCAGGATAATCACTGAAAATGTTAATTATTTTTTCCTCTCTTAAAGGACATTGATGATATGTACCTTGTAAAGTTGCTGCAAAGAATAATTGAAATGGTTTTCTGTAAAGCACATAGTTTGATACCCGGTGTAGAGTCAGCACTCAGAAATCGTACAATCACAGCTCCTGCAGTCAGTGCCCACCACCAGTTCCCATTGCCATGCATCTGTCTACACGGTTTCTTCCACCCGGAGAGCCTCATCTTTTTGCTATAGTCCATCCTTCAAAGTACCTTTCTAGTCCCTTTCTAGGTTATTGTTTAGTTAAAAATTTTAATATAAATTTATTTTTAGCTAAGCAATAAACTTACCTGTCCATAGTGTTCCTTTTGTCCCCAGCATGCTTATGACCCATGCTACATAATTGAGACCTCCATCTGGTCATTCTATCTATCTGTCTATTCATCCATTTTCTCATCCATCCATCCATCCATCCATCCATCATCCATCAACGTGTAATTGATTGTTAGTAAGATTTTTTCTTATTGTCTTGGAATTATGGACAGCAACAAGCCCGAGGCACAATGGCACTGAAGACCCCAACCAGCCTCATGCCATCTCTCCCCAGAGGTTCATGAGAGGAACCAGCTCAGAACACACCCACACACCAACCACTGCCATCTTTATTCCCAACTCTCAGGTGACTGACCCATTATTTGTGACAGATTCTGGGGAACATTCTCCCCCCATAGCCAAGGAACAAGGGGTGTGCTTCAAGGTGTGAAGCTTGGAGGGCGAATGCAGTTCCCTGTCATGACTGGACATGTGCCCCAGTGGTAAGGGGCATGAGCCCCTGATATGTTGGGGCTGCCCTTCAGGGTTATCAAAACCTTACACAACTGGCTACAGTTAGTGGAACAAAGGGTGCTTTGGATCTCTCCCATTACAAAGGTCATACTTGGCCATCTCTGTGTCATTTGCTGTTCAGAAAAGTGAGAAGAGCCAGAACTTAAGAGAGACGGGAAGTGGAGTTCTATGGGCCCAAACCATACACTGCCTCCCGCCCAGCCTCCTCCCCTCCCAGAGTCTCTGAGCTGTGGATTGGTCTAGAAGCTCAGAGACTGATGGGAGGCAGAGGGGTTTGAATTTAAACTTAAGACCAAATCAGAAGTACTCAAAAGAGACCCCGTTGGTAACTGAGCTTGGCTACAGAGTTACTTAATCCTTTCTAGTTTTCACTGTGGCATTGAACACTATCTCCAGGAAGAAAAACAGGACTGCTGTGGCCCAGCAGGAGGGAAGCTTTAAAAAGAAAGGTTTGCATGCTGGACACCGCAATAAACCAGAAACACTGGACAGATCTTTCTCCTTCGTGACAATATTAGCTGCCTCCTTCAAGGAGGACACAGTGCTTTTTAATTCTGTAAAGTCCCTGCATTGGTCACTGTTAAACTTAGATTTTGATGGTGTCACATGTATTTCAAATTAAATCTTTCACTGAACCTCAAATAAAAAGCAGATCAAATGGGACATCTGTGGTTAAAATAAGGATGGGCTTGGCCTCTCCCACTTTTATGTGATTTTAAAAAAAATCATAATTCCAGACATATTGCTTTTGTGTCTAGAGCCCAGCTCTTTCCCTCCAAGCCCATCGTTCCTGAACATAGCCGTTTTGTAGAATGGAACCCAATTTCTTGGCCTAGGGCTCCTCCCAGGAGCTAGGTCCAAGGAAACCTGTTTGGCTCCCACTGCTCTGGAGCCCTGAGGCCATGCCCAGTGAGAAATCCGTGCTCAGTGACAGGCTGTCACTGGACGATGAGGGACAGCAATCTGCTGATTCCTTTGGTGGTGATAGTGGATGCAATATTCTCAAAGTGTTCAATAACACACCAAATCATCAATGTTAGCTATCAGATTCTTCTAGAGTGAACTCTTGAGTATAGTATTTTCTTTGCCTGAGGTTATGACTTCATTATGGTTATTGTTTAGTTTTTAACCAAAATGAGTTAGATGACAAGGGAAGTTCTATATTCTTTGGATATTGAAACAATTAGTGCTTTATTTGATCTACTTTACTGGAAAGAAATGCCTTCAAGTGGAGGAGCAAGACACAGCTTCATGGTCACACTGAGCTCTGTCTCCCTGTCATGACTGGACCATCAGGACAAGCAATTCATCCTTAGAGATGAGACAAAGGGTTGAGTGATATTTTATGGAAAAGAGTGTGTCAGAAAACAACTGCATTATGTGTAACTTATTCTGTATCGTACAATTCAGGTAGTTATGTGATTAGAGTTGTTCTGATGTAAAAAACTGATCAGATATCAGTGTCACGATTTTTATAATTTTATTATTATTCATCCCACATATGATAAACAACAGCCAGTAAGGGTATTCATGAAAACTGCTCCTTGTTGCAAGTTCAGAAATTTGATCTGAACGAACTTAAGCAAATGAAGGGAAGGAGAGATCTACTAGGGGAGCATCTGACTGTTTCACAAGACAGCCAGCCTGTAGAAAGAATGAGAATTGCAGCAAAAACTGAAGAAAGGAGCTCACGGGTTGCCAAGACCCCTCTCCCTCCTTTTTGTCGTCCATACCAGTTTCATGCTTCTCTCTCGTTACAGAATATTTTTCCAAAAATTTCAGAGAAGAACCCTAACTGACCCAACTTTTTAGAAGCCCAATTCTGGTTCAATCAACGGTGCCAAGAAGGCAGCATTGTATTGTACAGAATGGTTGCTCCCACAGTCACCATATGGATGGGAGGGAAGGCAGGATGCCGGGAACAAAAGCAATGTGTCTAGTTTAATAACTTAAAAATATGGCTTTCCTCTAATTATTTAGGAGGTGATAGAGATGGTCTGTTTCATGGGTAACGACTTAGAAACAAAGCACCTCTAGGCTCTATTTAATGGTAATTCTATGACATCTTTTGAGTGGCATGGCATCAGGATGAGGACCTACTTTCACTGTACAGATCTCTACAAGAAATTTTTAAAAATATATTTTAAATACATTAAATCCTTTTCTGACTTAATCTCTTAAACACTTTATTTGTTTGCCACTGTTTTTGACAGGCATTGTACAACTCATAAATGACCCAGTTGGTGATTGTACTGATGTCGCTCTGTGATTCTAGGAATATGAAAATAAGCTCTCAGGCCTGTAATCCCAGCACTTTGGGAGGCCGAGGTGGGCAGATCACAAGGTCAAGAGATCGAGACCATCCTGGCCAACATGGCGAAACCCCATCTCTACTAAAAAATACAAAAATTAGCTGGGCATGGTGGCACACGCCTGTAGTCCCAGCTACTCGGGAGGCTGAGGCAGGAGAATTGCTTGAACCTGGGAGGCGGAGGTTGCAGTGAGCCGAGATTGCGCCACTGCACTCTAACCTGGCGCCTGATAACAGAGTGAGACTCTGTCTCCAAAAAATAAAATAAAGAAAAGAAGCTCACTGCTTACCAGGAGGCAACAGGGCTGCTCTACTTTCACAGCTGTTTGCAGCTAATGTCCATCCACATCAATCCAAAGCAACAAAATAAACAAAATAACAAAAACGTTGTGTCAATTGTTTGCACTTGGTGGTCATTGTCTAGATTATTATTTAAATAGTGAGTCATTAAAATCGATCCTTTAAAAAATAGGTCCTAAAAAATAGGTCCTTTAAAAATGCTTCCTGGTCATTGTCAAAATATTTCACATTGACAGGTAAGTGTAGATGGCCCTACAGCTAACAGTTAATAGCACTACCCAGAAAATATTATCGTGCTGCCAAATTTCTTTAGATCTTGTTTCCTTAAGAAATTGAATGGTCATTTCTAGGCCCAGTTTCCTCTTTGCTCTTCCCTGGCTACACCCCCTTGTCCCTTCCCAAAGATAACCTCACCCTGAGATGGGAGTGTCTCTTCCTGTCCAGGTTTTTATATTTTCTGCACGCATGCACGTAGGCATCAACAATACATGGCGCTGCTTTTGTGTGACTTTGAAAATCTGTGACTTTGGTGACATGCTAAAGGGATCCTTCTGCAACTTGACGTTTCTTCACTTCATATTATCTTTACTGAATTTAAACATTTTGAAATACAACATCAAAGGGAAGTTAGTCAAGTATTTTAACTACATTCCATGATGTGGATGTTCCCCACTATATTCCTATTGATGAGCATTTCTTTTTCTTTTTTTTTTTTTGAGACAGGATCTTGCTTCATCGCCAGGCACCAGGCTGGATGGCAGTGGTGCAGTCTCGGCTCACTGCAACCTCTGCCTCCCAGGTTCAGTCAATTCTCCTGCCTCAGCCTCCCCAGTAGCTGGGACTACAGGCGCCTGCCACCACACCCAGCTAATTTTTGTATTTTTAGTAGAGACGGGGTTTCACCATGTTGGTCAGAATGGTCTCGATCTCTTGACCTCGTGATCTGCCCAACTCAGACTTCCAAAGTGCTGGGGTCACAGGAGTGAGCGAGCGTGCCAGGCCTGATGAGCATTTCTTAATTTCCACTGACATGAACAATGCAGCACGAGCATCCTTGTGGATGTCCTCAGACCCTGTCTAGAGTTTCTCTAGGCTGGATCTCTTGCTGCTGAATGGCTGGGTCATAAGGCAGATGCATCTTTGACTTTTCTAGGTGTTACCAAATTGTTTCAATGTTGTCTTAATTAACAGCGATGCCTGAGCTGCTTTCTTCTGTATCCTCACTGGATTGGATATTGTGATACTTTTTAATGTTTGCCAATCTGATTGTATCTCATGGTGGTTTCAGTTAGCACTTCCCTGATTATCAGTGAAATTGAGCATTTTGTTTTCAGGATTTGGGTGTCATCTTCAGTAAGTTGACTGTAAATAGACTTGTCTCACTCTTTACAAAATTCGGTTGTGTGTGTATGTTTATTAATTTACGTGAATTCTTTATAAACCCTGAAAAAGAATCCCCTGTGAATTATATGTTTTACATATACCTTCTCTCAATATGCAGCTTAAGCTTTTGTTTTTAAATTCAATTTTATTTATTTGTGGTAAAAAATATCAATAGCACAAACATTTACACAGTCTCCTTTTCATTTCTGCCCTCCAGCCCTATGGGTTTCCTCCACAGAGGCTACCTAGAAGATCACTTTCTTGAATATCCTCCCTAAAACATTTCTTTGCATACAAAAATATATACACACATATATACATATATGGAATTCTTTCTTATTTACATAAATTATAGCAAACCACACAAACGTTTCTGTAGTTTCTACTTTTACTTAATACTGTATCTTTAAAGAAAATGTTTACATACACACACACACACACACACACACACACACACACACACACATATATATATATATATATATATAGAGAGAGAGAGAGAGAGAGAGAGAGTTTAAAATACAGGCCCATATTTTCTTGACATTCTTCCCATTGAGAGGTAGAGATTCTCTGTCCCCTCCCCTTGGGTCTGGGATTGCTTGTCTTTGCTTCAACCAGTAAAATATGGCTCTAGTGATGTGGTGTGACTTTCAATGCATGGTCAGAAAAGGCCATCCAGCTTCTACCTGGTCCTCTTGGAATACTCACTCTTTGGGGAAACCAGTTGCCATGAAAGAATTCTGCCTATTCTGAGACTACCATGTTCGAGAAGGCACATACAGGGGCTCTGGTAAGATCTTTAGAGGATTGCCAGCCGTGCAAGTACAGCCTGGCTGAGCCTTCAGATGAGGTTGCCCCAGCACACATCTGACTGGAAGCACACAGGAAACCTCAACGGAGAATCAGCCAGCTGAGCCCTTCCTGAATTCCTGTCTCACAAAATTATGAACCAAATAAAGTATTTGTTGCTTTATAATACTAAATTTTTGGAGTAACTTGCTGCACAGCACTTGTAACTAAAGAATTACTATAGAGCAAAATAGAGTTTATGGTTAAAAAATTGTTAAAAACTATAAAGGAAGATATTTCATAATGATACACTGAAAAAGGAACATATTTTAGATGCATATTTATGCATCAAAAATGAAGGTCTGGAACATGGAAAGAAGAAATGGAAAAAAAATATAAGAAGAAATCAATGAATGCACAATTATAATAGAACACAACAGGTATTTCTCAGATAACAGAGTCAGTAGACAAAAACCTATAATGATTTAGAGGATTTGAATGGCACGGTTAATTAATACATACTATATACACAGAAATGCTTTATACTGAATGAAAGCAAGTGCATTTTCTTTCAAGCATACCTGACATCAACAAAAATGAATCATATCTCCTGAACTGAAAGCTTCCACAAATAAAAATAATTACAGGCCACTTTCACCAATATTTTTTGTTTGTTTGTCTTCTGAATAGTGTTGTTAAAGAATGTATATATTTTGTAATTTCCAACTTTTATTTTAAATTCAGAATGTGTAGGCTTGTTACATAGGTAAACATGTCCCATGGTGGTTTGCTGCACAGATCATCCCATCATCCCGGTATTAAGCCCAGCATTCACTAGCTATTCTTTCTGATCCTCTCCCTTCTCTCACCCCCTGACCTCCAACAGGCCCCAATGTATGTTGTTCCCCCCACTTCCCTGTGTGTCTGCATGTTCTCATAGTTTAACTCCCACTTATAAGAGAGAATGTGCAGTGTTTGGTTTCCTATTCCTGTGTTAGTTTTCTAAGGATAATGATCTTCATCTTCGAAGGATATGATCTTTTCCCTTTTTATGGCTGCATAGTATTCCATGGTATATATGTACCACATTTTTTTATCCAGCCTATCATTGATGGGCATTTAGGTTGATTTATGTTTTTGTATTGTGAATAGTGCTGCAATGAACCTACATGTGAATGTGTCTTTATAATAGAACAACTTATATTCCTTGGGGCATATACCCAATAATGGGATTGCTGAGTTGAATGGTATTTCTGCCTTTAGGTCTTTGAGGAATTGCCACTGTCTTCCACAATGGTTGAACCAATTTACACTCCCACCAACATTGTAACAGTGTTCATTTTTCTCCACAACCTTGCCAGCATCTGCTGCTTTTTGACTTTTTAATACCATTCTCACTGGTATAATATGGTATCTCATTGTGGTTTTGATTTGCATTCTCTAATGATCAGTGATCTTGAGCTTTTTTTAGTGTTTGTTGGCTACATGTTCATCTTCTTTTGAGAAGTATCTGTTCATGTCCTTTGCCTACTTTTTAATGGGGCCGTTTGGTCTATTTCTTGTAATTTTTTTTTTTTTTTGTAAATTTAAGTTTCTCATATATGCTGGATATTAGACTTTGTCAGATGCACAGATTGCAACAATTTTCTCCCATTCTGTAGGGTGTCTTTTTACTCTGTTGATGATTTCTTTTGCTGTGAAGAAGCTCTTTCGTTTAACTAAATCCTGTTTATCAATTTTTGCTTTTGTTGAAATTGCTTTTGGCATCTTTGTCATGAAATCTTTGCCTTTGCCTATGTCCTCAACGGCATTGCCTAGGTCTTCTTCTATTACCAATAATTAATGTGAATTTAGAAATATACAATAAAAATGTGGCCAAATATTCCATGTAACATTTCTAAGTAAATTTTACCATGAGAAAAGTCAAATGGACATGGTAAGCTATTTAAAATTACAAATAATGAATAATTCTTGTGTTCAGCTTTGTAGAACATCATGAACTTAGAATGCAAAAGGGGAAATTTATAGCCTTAAATGAACATATTAAAGAAAAAGTTGAAACACAAACAAACTGCATTTTAAGAACTTTTGTTGCGCAAATGAAACAGCTAGCTAATTCTAGAGAAAGTGGAAGAATAGTAGATAAACATACCATGATGGCATAGGGAGAAACAGTCGGGTCCAGCAATATAATAGTTTCCTAGGGCTGATTGAACAAAATACCACAAGCTGGGTGGCTTAAAACAACACAAATGTGTCTTTACACAATTCTGGGGACTAGAAGTCCGAAATCAAGGTGTTGGCAGGGCCATGCTCCCTCCCCAGGCTCTAGGGTGAATCTTTGTTTCTTCCAGCTTCTGGTGGTTCTAGGTGTCCCTTGACTGGTGGCAGCTTCACTCCAAGATCTGGCTTCACTTTCATTCACATGGCTTTCCTCTTTGTGTCTGTGTCTTCTCTTCTGCCTCTTATAAGGATACATTATTGGATTTAGGGCCTACCTGGCTAATCCAGGATGATCTCATCAAAATCCCTAAATTAATTACTTCTGTAAAGACTGTTTCTTCAAATAAGGTCACAGTCACAGGATCTGGGGATTAGAATGTGAATATATCTTTTTTGAGGCCACCATTCAAACCACTACAGATGGCTTTGAAACATATCAAAACACCAACAAAACTTGCTTTGTGAGATTAATTGAAATTTGAATTAGAAAGAATAATAAAAATTTATAAAGTTTCAGACTCACAATAAACATTCTTTGTGAATTGGGTAGAGATGAAGTCTTCTTTAAGATAAAGGGCATCTTACTGAATTATTGACAAGGGCGATACTTTAGAAAAATCCCCCTTCAAGTCTAGAATGGTCATTCTCACCACTACTTTCGTGCGTGGTTCTGGAGGTCCTTGCTAATACAGTAAAATAAGAATTTTAAAGATGTAACATATTCAAGAGAAGGTATACCATACAGCATATGAGGTGATCACTGAGCTAGAAAGTCAAATGGGACCAAGTGACAAATGCTGAGAAGCAGACATTAACAATAAACAAAATTACTAGCTTTTCTATATATAGGTGATAGTGACTTAGGAAATGTAATGTAGGGTTGGGGAGACTACATTCAAAATAGTAACAGTAAGTCTGAACTGTCCACAGTAATACCGAACCGAAATAACCATCGTCCTTATGGAGAAAACTATAAAAAAGTAATGAAGTTCGTAAAATAAAACTTGAATGTGGGCTTATCTTATGTTCATGGGAAGACTCAATATTATAAAATTGTAAATTCTACACAAATTATAAAAAGTTTTGCAAAAATTATAAAGTTTGCTAATGTCATGGGTAGGTGAGAGTTTGTGCTCAGCACTCTCATTGTTGCTTGGGGAGCCCCAACCAGCACAGGACCTGGGTGGCATTTTGATGGTAACTATTAAAATTTAAAATAGCTAAATCCTGTGCCTGGAAATTCTACTTCGCCATATTTGCTCTCAAGAAATACTTGCATAAAAGGAGGCACATTCAATGATGTTATAACATTCTCAGTGGCCATGATTATGGGATAACTTAGTAAACATTGGTATATTCACACTGTGAGATTCTAATTAGAATGGAACATTTAAGTTGTAGGATATGCACAATTGATATCTTTCACCTAAAAATGCAAAACAACACAATAATTTTAATGGATCCATTTATGTGTATATACATAAGTAGAGAAGATTCCGGAAGACTGCACATTAGACTTCTCATAGTGATTATGCTTCCGGGTGATGTCAAACATTAGTATAATCTGTAATAATTTTCATAAGGAGGCTTTTTTCTCATTTGACTTGAATACTTTAAAAACAGCAAAAGAAAGAGGAAATAATAAGGAGGTGTATAACCAAGAAAACACAGGAAAGATGGTTAAGTGAAGTTTCTAATTTAAATTTGCCTGACAGCGATTCAGCTAAGTTGCAGTTATTCATAACATACACTTTCTTTAACAAACATTCACCAGCACTGCTCTATCCTGAGTACTGTTTTAGGTATTTGCTATCACGGACAAAATAGGTGAAAGCTTAGAAGCTTCCTCCTCTAATGGAAACTAAATTTTTGTGGAAGATGGCTGGCAATACAGTAATAGTAAGTAAAATGAAGAGAATACAGAAGATAACAAGCACTATAGGCCAAAAAACCAAGCTAACAGGTTAAGATGGATACTTGGGAATACAATTCTCAATAGAAATATACATGTTGGCCTCCTTGAGACATCTGAGTACAGGTTTGGTGAGGTGGAATCAACCATGTGGGTATCTGCTGCCTTAGTGATGTCACTCACCTCCCAAGGTTGATAGGTCAATGAGGGGCTATTATATGTGCTTAATTAAAAATGCTTTCTTTACAATGAAGCCTCTTAATAAATAGCCTCTTCTATTTTATACCACATCAGAAGAGAGGATCACCATGGAAATACGGCAAAGCCTTGTTGAATTTCCTTACTGAATAAAGTCAGTTTTGTTTCTATACAAGAACAGAAATAGGATATAATTAAATCAACACTACTTATTGAGTTTATTTCACCTCTGGATAAGCAATGTAGAATCAGAGCATTGACTGTATATGAAAGAGGAAATCTGATGTCTCTTCAAGATTGAGCCTCCCTGACAGCATTTCAGTTTTATGAAGAGTGTTTTGAAGCCATGCTGTCTCCAGTGGGGGCCAGGGTTCATGCCCTGTCTCCTGGCCCTCTCTGTCCACTGTTCTTCAGAAAGTGAGGCCTGAATCTCTTAGGCCCCCAGCTGCTCCAGAATCGAGGCTGGCTGACTGTGTCAGAGCAGGAGTCTCTCCGTGCAGTGACGAATGGCTGTGCCAATCCCTGCTGCCCCAGGGGTGGAGGGAGGACTAGGCCGTCTCACAATGGGTAAGAGGGAAGGTGCCAGTGGGCACAAAGGACACTCTGGCTGGGGCCAGAGAGGGCTCTAGGGGAAGGTGGACCTGGAGAATGATAAAGACTGTGGTTGATTGATTTCTTAGTCTAAGGTGGCAGGCATTTTCAGTACCCTGGAAAAGGGGCCATCAGCAAAAGGGAGGGGAGAAAGCTGGCTATAAGTCATCATTTACACAGAATCAGACCAGCTATTTATCTGGTCTGCTCTGTAGTTAGCACTACTTTTGCTGAGTTTGAGGCCAGGGCCTTTGATGACTGTCAAGGGGACAGGTAGAGTAATGCCTTCAGGAAAGAGGCAGTGAGACTCCTCAGCTGTTACATGCCCTATAGTAGGGGTAAAAAATTCCTAGCAGATGCAAAGGGCTTCGCCTGTTGGGTCCATTAAAGGATGTCGTATTCTCCAGATCTGCATCCCCACCCAACCAGCGGCACCCAGTCCTGCGTCCATGGCCTGGAGGCAAGGCCATGCCATGGCCACTTTCTGAAACAAGTTCTCAGTTAGGAGTGCAGGAGGTTTCCTGGGAGTTAAGGCCATGGAAAGGCAAAAGAGCAAGCAAGTGGGACGGGACAGGAGAGGCTCAGACCACCATGCATCTCTCAGAGCCCATTTTGGGGAGGAACGGTGAGCCTGGTACCCCCATGGTGCTATTATCAGCAGAGGATGCCAGGAAAGAGTCTAGCCTTGGCTCAAGAGCTGTGCTGGGTCCTGAAGGTGGGCCCTGTGGAGCCGTCAGCTGACTGCACTCCTGTGGCCGAACGGAAGTTCTGTCTTGGCGACCACCACTCCTGTGTCAAGGTTCTCCACTTTTCCTTCCATGGTTGGGGAGCATCACCTCTGGGATCCTGGTGGCCTTTCTCTCTGGGAAGAAACTTCCAGGAGGGGGCTTGTGGGAGGAACCACAGCTCCCACTGCTGCGGGTGGCCTCTGGGAAGCAACGATCTTTTCTAGATTCCTCTGAGCCTCAGCTATTGCCTCTGCTGGTCTCAGTGCTTGTCCATTGATGTGATCCAGACTCTCTGTATCAAGGTGTCGGGGCCTGGCAACCACTGAGGACAGGGTGGCTGTGCTGTATTTGTCTCTTCACAGCCAACAGGTGACCAGATAGGCAGAATCCTGTACATATTCCTTCCTGCCTCAATTATAAAGTAATCCTGCCACAATTGAGCTCCTTTGACCTCTTTTGGAGACACTGTCTAGAGGCATTCAGAATGTCCCAGCATTTGACATCCTGTTGTAGGCTTTCCTATAATACAGCCGCTAACAAAGCTAAGCTGTCCCCAACCCTGGTAATACCAAGTCGTTTACTTTTATACCAAGACATCTGGGGAAGCCCCAAAGTCTGCATGTGGTGTGTACCCAGGCACATTTTGAGGGCTTCTTGCTGTGAGACCCGAAGTTCTTATGGGGTTGTCTAGAAGGCGAACAACACACCAGCAGGGCTTGCGGTGGTTCCATGTGCACCAAATGTGTTTGTGGCAGGTTCAAGCATATGCTTCTTATCAAGGAGCAGAAAATCATGAAAGACTTCGAGGTACAAGCACAGACTCAGAAAGTAGGTTTAAAAATGAAGTTTTTTGAGCAATCAAAATTAAAAGGTTAAAACAAAATTAAAAGGTTGAAACAAAATGAAACAAAGAATCCTGCCATGATTTCATAAATAGCTTGAGCTTGTCCTTCCATGGATCGGGGAGGAAGGCTGTTATTTGGCTGGACCCCGCACAACCATAGGTACAAGCTGGGAGAAGGGCCCTGGATTGCACGGCTTCAGGCTACCTGCCCATACAGCCTACCTGTGCCCTCAGGTCTCATTCAGGGTCAGTCTTCAAGGACCAAGTTCAGGATGGGCTGTGCAGGACACAAGATGCATGGCGTCCTGTGGTACCAAACATGCTCAAAGTTCTCAGTTGTGGGTAGCATGCCCTTGCTCTAGAAACCCAGGGGCTGCATTGTTTCCTGCCCTGGAACTTGACATAAATGCTACGCTGTGTCTTTGTTTCATCACTGACCCCTCCAACATCATAGGATCTATAGCTCAGGTGGCCAAAGCAGCAAAGCAGCTGGCCCTACAGAGCTGTGTTTTTCTCCAGGTCCGCTCAAGCTGACTGCTTCCTGGTAGCCAGGCATTTGGGCTGGAGCAGCACTAAATGAATACTCCGTGTTTCTGGTCTTTTTTTTTCTGATTGAGGTAGAGAAGAATGCACTCACTACATCAATATCATGTGGCTGAGGCTATACTGATCTGCCCTAGCAAAGATACTATGTTTGATCATTCTAGGATCCATCTGGTTTCAGGAGGATCCATTCTGGTGAATTGGATAGAGATATGATAGGGAGCACCATGCTGCATCCTTGAGACCCTCAAGAATGGCATTAATCTTTGAACTTGCTTAGTGTTTGAGAAAACAGAACAAAAGAATGGCAGTCTCTGCCACCTGTCTTCTCCATGTGAGACTGTTTTTGATTTATCATAGAGGTAGTGGAGGGGGTCAGTTATAGAAATTCCTTTGAAAGCATGAGGCATTCTGAAGGCATTAGCTGCTAGAGGCAGCCTACTAACAGCCCTCCTTGAGACAGAGTAAATGGCAATTGCTTCCCTGAAGGGACATGGGTGCCACCTGTCCACATCTGGGCCCTGACCTTGAGGAGTCTATCGATCATTTGAGAACCCCAGTGAATATAGATAGAATATGGACTTGAGGGGGAAAGATGTTCAGGCCTGTTTCAGCAGCTCCATCCGTCTGATTTGCGTAAGTTATCAAATATCTCTCCACTCATTTCCTGAATAATAAACATGGAGTAATAACCCATAACATATCTTGTGAGATCTCACGAGAGGATAGTGTAAAGGTGCATATGAACGGGCTTGTGTTTAAATAGCAATAAGTACACATACAAGATATTATTTCTGTGAGCTTGTTTTTTACCCAGTTACTCAATGCCAAACTCAATGCCAACAGAGTGTCCATTGGTTTCATATTTCTAAAGATTGTGCTAGGTGCCTAATATGGCTTGGCTGTGTCTCCACACATATCTCATCTTGAATTGTAACCCTCATAATCCACTAATCCCCACATGTTGATGTGTGGGAGGAGACGGAATCATGGGGGAAGTTTCCCCAATGCTGTTCTTACCATAGTGAGCAAGTTATCATGAGATCCAATGGCTTTATATACGTTTGACAGTTGTTCCTTCACATGCTCACGTTCTCTCTCCTGCCGCCATGTAAGAAGTGTTTGCTTCCCCTTCTGCCATGATTGTAAATTTCCTGAGGCTTCCCCAGCCATGCAGAACTGTGAGTCAATTAAACCTCTTTTCTTTATAAATTACCCAGTCTCTGGTAGTGTCTTTATGGCAGTGTGAAAATGGACTAATACAATTCCTTTAGTGAAGCCATAGAAATGGGATCATTAGTTCAGTTTTTGATGAGACAGTAGAACTGTAGAGGGGGAGGTCTCACAGACAGGAAGGGAGGAGCCAGTCTGGAAAAGACTCCTTGACAGGGATCTTAGGAGCTTCCATGAGCAAGGACAACATTAGGCTTAAGGTTGCAGCAACATTAAAGCTGTAAAGGCTTTTGAAGCTCAGGGGAGAGAACATCACAAGACAGACTGTGAAAGATGCCCTCCAGTGTTCAGCTCTGCCTAGTCCTCACCGCTGAGCCCCACAGGAATGTCCAGTTGCCCCATGGTAGCCCCTGAGGGTTGGACAAGCATTTTGAACAGAACACGCTCATGAGGAATGTTGATGATGGACCCCTTCCCTATTTGCTTCTTCCCCAGCCTTCACTACTCACCTGTTTACTCTGGAGAGGACCTTGGAATTTTCTGTCTTTAGTTCATGTCCATGTCCAATCCATTGGGAGGTCTGATGAGAGCTCTAGAATATCTCTTGAATCTGACGACTTGTCTCTTTGCTCACTGCACTGCCCCAGTCTGTGGCATTCCAGGTGACTGCTGCCGCGGCTTCCCAGCGTCACCCAGCCCACCTGCACACTCTTCACAGAGCAGTTGGTGCCTTTGAAAGTGTGGCGTGGGTTTCATCACTTGCCTGCTCATGGCTCCCAAGACACCCTGCTGCACCTTGAATGAAAGACAAGCTCCTTATCATAGCCTAAGACACCCATCGCTCTCTGGTTAAACTGGAGATTGCAAGAAGAAACAGAGGAAGAGAAGGCTGGGAATAGTGGACGTCAGCCACATTGCAGTAGCCTCAGAATAGGAGCCACTCATGATCGCTAGAGTACAAAATGCAAAACAAAACAAAAAAAAATGGGTAGACTTAAAAGATTTCATTTTTCCCTTAGATGTCTTTCTTCAGCATTTTTTTTCTTTCCAAACCAAGTCCAGAAGAACACAAACAACCCCTATCCACCTTGCTTGCATGCAATTTAGATATAATTCTAATTCAAAAACAAAATCAAAACAGTGTCACAGACACAAGGGATTATAGTAGAAATTTTGAGCAACCTTCAATTAAGGGGAATAAAAGACATAATAGTTGTGCAGCGTTCATTATGTTTATACTGTACATGTGTAGGTGTGTAGAAAAACTTCCTTGTGGAACTGTTGCTGTTTTAGGGTCAGAAACAGACACTGCACAGAGTCCTTTGGTTGCTTTACTTATCTGTTCCTAACACCGATGACATCTGTAGCAACCAAGATGCATAATTGCCGGGCCATCATCACTCCCATTAAGCTGCAGGAAAGAAAAATGAGGTCTCTTGTTCTCTCTCTAATTCATGTTTTAAGCATTGCAGTGCCGTGGGTACAGAACATGTCACAAATGTAGGATTGAAAATGTATATGGATGAAATGCTAAGTGAGGATTTGAATGACTAAGCATGGTCTCTCTGAATTCAGGACACAGAACGTGCACTTCTTGATTTCTGTCTTTCCCTCACCCCACACACAGTAGGCACATTATGCACGTAACGTAGAGCGTGGAGCGAGTGGAAAAAGAACGGCATTCACGACATTGTATTAAAGCCTTCTGTTTCTAGGTCTGGGTGGTGAAAGTAAAACAGTTTGGCTTATGAAATTGAGCTGCTGTTCTGGAGTCCATGATGCCCTGAATCTGAGTCGGTCATGGTGGTCTCAGCTGCAGGTATTTGCAGGAAAGAGAAGGGAGCAGACAAGGTATGGCTTCCCCCAACCAAACCCTACACCTGTGCTATTTGGGTGCTACTTTCCTACTTATTTTATATTTTTGCATCACTTTATTGTTATTTATTCATATTACTATTTTAATAATCTCACTGCTTAAAGAAACTATATTTTAGTCTCGTCATAAGAAATAATACATGTATTTCATGATTTCCTTGAGTCATTTGATTACTTTTTCTTTTCTTTTCTTTTTTTTTTTTTTTTTTGAGACAGAGTCTTGCTCTATCGCCCAGGCTGGACTACAATCGTGCAATCTCAGCTCATTGCAAACTCTGCCTCCCAGGTTCAAGGGATTCTCCTGCCTCAGCCTCCTGAGTAGCTGAGATTACAGGCACTCACCACCACATCCGGCTGATTTTTGTATTTTTAGTAGAGACAGAGTTTCACCATGTTGGTCAGGCTAGTCTCAAACTCCTGACCTCAGGTGATCTAGCCGCCTTGGCCTCACAAAGTGCTGGGATTACAGGCGTGAGCCACTGCACCTGGCCTATGCCGCTTGATTTCTAGCACCATTAAAAGGAACTAATAACTGACCATTATGCCTTGGGTAGCCACCACCACCCTCCACCCTCCCTCCCGTGGCATTTACTCAGCTTTGTTCTTCACTGAGCCTAGCTGTACCGGCTCTTATGTAAGGTCTCTATTTCAGTCTTTATTATTCACCAGAAGGAAGATGAGATTTTGTTTTGTCCTTGGCTTCCCCTGTTTTGTCCACTGCAGTGACTGATACACAGTAGCCACTAAGCTAATGTTTAATGCATATTTATAGAAATAGAATATGCCCATCTGTGTATCGTGGCAATCACTAGCTTACTTGTAACACTTAGGTAAAGCCTTGGCCTTGGCATTCATTAAACAACTACCCCGGACCCCCTGAGCTGACACAGGCACCTGGACAGCAAATGTGGGGGGTGTAGTCTAGACAGAGCTGGGCCGCTCCAGCGTCTCCGCACTGATTCCCTGTGGGATGGGGGGTTACCCATTGGTCCCTGGAGGCTCTTGCCCACTCCTAGGATAGCTTCAGAACCCTGGCCCAACCCACTCACCTCCCTGGACACAGTTCTCCTTTCAGGAAGGGGCATAGGCGTCATGTCCTTCAGTGAAATTCAAGGTGAGGTTGCTGAGAAAGATTTCTTACTCTCAAGAACCTCAAATCATCAAACTTTTTTTTCCCTCTGAAAGAGTAGAATGGAGCGAACACAGGGTGGGAGTGAGGAAGGCTGTCTCTGAGCTGTGGCCCGCTTATTTCTGGCTGTATGAGTCTGAAGAAAGATTGTCCAGCCTGTCTGAGCCCATATCTATTAAATGTGAAATAATGGAATCGTCTGTACTGCCAAATTCACAGAGTTATTTTGGAAATTAAGTGAGAAAACATATAGTACAATGTTCTACAAGATGTAAAATGCCAGTAATATTCTTTGCTTTGGATTTTAAAAAATGGTGAGTGGCGTAGCTGTGGGCGGGCACTTTTGCTCACAGCTGAGTGGGGTTTGTTTGCCTTGGTTTGGTTGTGCTTTGGGACCAGTCTTGGTATGAGAGAGCAGACTAGAGTGAATGCTTAAAAAAATGTCTAAAAATGTAGAGGACAGTTTGAGGCATGCTCATTCATTTTCCCTGGGTCTTCCTGGCAGAGCTCCTATGACCTTCAACACAGTTCCAAAGCATGTCAGTGGCAGGAATCAGGGAGAAAAGAAAAGGCTCTTCAGGTTTCCTTAGAAAACATTTTGTGCTCTTACTTCAGGATGAAGACATCCAAGCTACCCAAGTGTCTATTTTCTTCTCTCTTCATTTCATTGTACATGTGAAAATTTTATTTACCCTTTCCAAGCAAAATGTCAGTATATCAAACATTAGAGAGTAGTCAACCCAATTATACATGCAAAATATGTTACGCAACCATTAAATGACCCTTGAAAAGAGTTTCGGTAATAGGGACTTGCTTCGGCTACTGTAATAACTGAGAAAATACAGACACGTGTACATAGCATTTAAAACTGTGTCTGGGTGTTGCATCCTCATATACACACACTCACACGTAAGAAGCAAAATGGAAGGGTTGCGTCAAAATCTTAACAGTGATTTGGTTGCTAAGATCAGAGATGATTTTTCTTACTTTTTCTACATTTTCACAATTGTCTGCTTATTGCTTTTGTAAATCAGAAAAAGCACAGTCATTTAAACTAAAGTTACGCAGCAGGTGAGGGAAAATCTAAAAAATAAAAATCTGGGGTTCCAGTAGCTAATACTGTTATGATATGTCATGTGTGTATGACTTCCTAAGTTCACTAGTATCTAAAGTTCATTGTTTAACATGGACTTTGACAGACGCCCAGAAGTATGATGAAGATCATAGAACTCCTCCAGCTATTAAAAAGACTGAGCTTGTTCACTGCTTGTCTTCCGCTCTGGATCTTCTTTGCATTATCACATTTTGGAGCTTGGAATTGGGGTTAGTTCAAAGAACTTTATTTAGAAAGTCATTTTATGGGCATTAGCAATTTCATAAAATTTTTGCTCTAGAATTGCCTCTGGTATATTTCCTTCTTAAGTCAAAACTCTAGTAGTTCACGTCTTGGTTTCTTTTCTTTTTTTTTTTTTTTGGAGACAGACCTCACTATGTTGCCCAGGTTGGTCTTGAACTTCTGGACTCAAGTGATCCTCCTGCCTCGACTTCCCAAGTAGCTGGAGTGACAGGCGCGAGCCCCTGAGCCCAAATAAATTTTAAATTTTCTTATTCTACGGGTGAAACTTCAGTTTGAAAGTTGTGCCTGAGAACATTCAGACCCTAGTTTATATTTCAAATAAATGTTGGGCTATTAAATATGCTAAATCTAATGTCTAAATGTATTACATATGTATAAACTTAATAACATAATATATTAGGTTGGTGCAAAGCTTACTGTGGTTTTTGCCGTTTAATGGGACTTTCCCATCAAAGTTTGGGAAATAGACTTGATTTGTATCTTTCTTCCACCTGTAATATATCAGTAATTAAACCAGGTAAGTCCAGGATCTTCAGGGACCCTGGCTTCCACTTGCACCACCACTGACCTGTTTCAGGTCTTTGCTTCTCTTCTGGGCCACCACATCCCAGCAAGTGTCCTGACACTTTTTCTGCTATTGTTCTTTATTCTTCAAATTGTTACCAGATGAATTCACCTAGTATATAGCTCATTATATTTTCTGAAAATCTTGCATAGATTTCCCTTTTGACTTCACACACCAGATACCTGTACCTGTACCCTCACCTTGGTACAAGATGCCCTTCACAATATTTGTTTTCATGTTTTTATTTCTTATGTATTTGTTTTCTTTTCCAACAAACTCACTGCACGTCTTCTCCATGCCAGTCCTGTTCTGTTCTACGTATCAGGGAATGCAATAGACAAACATCCCTGCCCTTAAATATCCTGCATTGTAGCAGAGGGGCCAGAAAATCAATGTCATGAACAAGGGAATTGTTAGGCATGCCAGAATGTGATCATTCTAGGGAGGATCCTCAGCTCAGGGAAAAGAGGTACAAATTAGCATTTTAGTGAAGACGGCCAGAGTAACAGAATCTGTTGCTCATTCTCTCACCTCCTTCAAATCTTTAGTCAAAGATCACTGAAAATACGATCTTTGAGTAAAGATTTGAAGGAGGTGAGAGAATGAGCGACACAGATGTGGGGAAGAGTGCTTTAGCCTAGGGAACAGTCGGCCATGCTGCCTGATGTGGAGTGTGGCTGTGTGGCCAGGCCAATGTGGCCGAGTGGGGAGATGTAGGGGAGGACATCAGACAGGCTGCAGAGAGCCCTGGATCTGCAGCCTCAAGGCCATCAGAAGGATGAAGCTTTCCCTCTGAGAGACACAGGGAGGCCCTGAAGGATTTGCAAGGTGATTTATCTGGCAAACACCTTCAAAAGAGCATTCTGGCTTAGTGGAGAGAATACAGTGAAGAGGCGATGGTGCAAGCCAGGAGTCCTGTTAGGAGACACTTGCAGTCACCCAGGCAGGAGGCTTGCAGCACGGCGGTAGACAGGCATCCTGGAGGTGGTGAGAAACCCTCTTATCTGGAGACATTGTGAAGGGGGAGCCCAGAGGATTTGCTGATACACTGGAGGCAGGAATGAGAGGAAGACAGAGGTCAGGGAGGCTTCTAGGTTTTCGCACTCAGCATCTGGTTGGATGGGTTGTCAGTGGCTGGGATGAGGAAGACTGGGCAGCTTTGGTGAAGGGGAAAGTAAGAAGTTTACATATGAGATTTTTATTTCACATAAAAATAAAAATATTTTTTAGAGGAGATGCAAGTAGGCCGTTTAAAAAACGAGGAATTCAGAGAAGAGGGCCAAATGGGAGCTGCAACTGTGAGGCGCTAGCTCAGAAATCATCTTTCATGCCCTGGGACTGAATGACAGAAACGCAGGTATGAGGGGATGGAGAGAAACAAGGAGGCTGACAGCTTATGTTCACGCACAGACACAAGGAGATGGAGGAGTGAGAATCAGGCATGGCCACTGAGTTGGGAGGAAAACCAAGCCAGGTTTTCTAGGAAGCCCAAGCGAAAGGCTTTTTCCAAAAGGACACAACCTACTGTATTAAGTATCTCCATCTACTGTGGTGTAAACCATTTTCTAGCCATATTATGTAGATATCACCTAAACTATTTTATTCTTATGCTACTTTGAACTAGGGACTGTCCATGAACCAGACCACAGAATTTCCTACTACTGTTTAAGCTATTATTTATTTTAATATGATCTTTCAACATTTCATCACAATGTACTTCTTACATTTTTAATTACATGGATTACCTACATTTTACAGTCCTTAAATAAAAAAGAGCAAATACAGTAAAGAGCAAATACAGTTAAAGCATGATATAGACTGAATGTTTGTGTCCCTCCCAAAATTCATATGTTGAAATCCTAATCCCCAAGGTGATAGAACCCTTATGAATGGGATTAGCACTCTTGTAAAAGAGACCCAGAGAGCGCTCTTTCCCCTTCCTCCATGTGAGAACACTGCAAGATGATGTCTAGGAACCAGGGAGTGGGCCCTTCCCAGATGCTGAATATTCCAGGACCTTGATCTTGGACTTCTCGGTCTTTAGAACTGTGAAAAACAAATTTCTGTTGTCTGAACTACCCAGGTATCGTAATTTGTAATAGCAGCCCAACTGGACTAAAACAAAACACAAAAAAGAAAACCATCCTAAATCCAACAATATGGACATAATTGTTCATTTAATTTGTTTGTAAGTTTCGATATTGTAGTGAGCATCTTTTATGTTACATCTTTCTTAAGTTATATAAAATAATTTCCTTCTGGTAAACTTATATAATTAATATTTCTGGATCCAAAGTATTTAAAAAACTCCATCTCATTGCTTAAATTAATATAATCTCATTTCAATTCTCTGATATTTTTTTTTCCCATTTATTTATTTTATTGCATTTTAGGTTTTGGGGTACATGTGAAGAACATGCAAGATTGTTGCATAGGTACACACGTGGCAGTATGATTTGCTGCCTTCCTCCCCATCACCTACCTCTGGCATCTCTCCCCTTGCTATCTGTCCCCAGCTCCCCACCCCCCACCGCCCCTCCCCCATTTCCCCCCAACCGACCCCAGTGTGT
>NW_016107388.1:3469199-3512062 GCF_001604975.1 Cebus imitator | reverse complement strand
TATGCGGGCTCTCTTTTGGTTCCATATGAAGTTTAAGGTGGTTTTTTCCAGTTCTGTGAAGAAGGTCATTGGTAGCTTGATGGGGATAGCATTGAATCTATAAATTACTTTGGGCAGTATGGCCATTTTCACGATATTGTCTCTGATATTGTTTCATCTCCTTACTTTTTACCTTATCAGTACAGATAGGACGGTGTGTGTGTCTGTGTGTGTGCACTCACACATTGATCTTTTTCAGATTTACTCAATTAGGAAATCCTTCTTGTATTTTAATTGGAATTTTATATGATAACTTTATTTTAAACATATAGGTGGTTCCTGTCTAGGAACATAGTCTCTTTCTTCATTTAACTAAGTTTATTTTATGTTCCACAGTTATTTTAATCTTTATTTCTTATTATGCTATAAATGATTGTTATTGAGAAGTAATTTTAGGCTTACAGAAGACATGCATGAATAGCAAAGGGTGTTTTTTCCAAAACTATTTTAGAGTAAGTTGCCAACATGATGCCCCATAATCCCAAATACTTTAGTAATCCCTACAACCAAGGACGTAATCACAATATAGTAAATTACCATGAAAATAAGGAAATTAACTCCTTGGGTTTCCACCATGCAAGACCCTGTTCAAGTCCAAGTGTACCAATAATATCTGCTACAAGAACGCGATTCAATCCAGGACAAAACACTGCATTTGGTGTCTTATTTTTTTCAGACTCTTTCAATCTAGAATAATTCCTAAGTTTTTCCTTTACTTGTATGACCTTGACGCTTTTGAACACTGTAGCATTTCATAGAATGCCTGTCCATATAAGTTTGAGTTTCTTCATGTTTACATTGTTTGTGGATCTTTGGCAGGAATCTCACAGAAGTGATGTTACTTTCTCTTTATTGCAGCCTATCAAATGGTGTGTAAGTTGTATTGGTCCCATTACTTATGTGCACTTTGATCTCTTGATTAAGATGTGCTGCGTGTTGAGTGACATGCTCCCAAAAATACACTGAAGGCTTAACCCTGATACCTGTGAGTGTGGTCACATCCACATACATTTGGAAATGAAGTCTTTGCCGAGATAATCCAGTTAAGATAAGGTCATGGTGGATTAGAGTGGCCCTAAATCCAATAACTGGTATTCTTCCAAGAAAAGAGAGACATGAAAACACAAACATAAAGGGACAAAGGCCACATGACCACAGAGGCAAAGGCTGGAGGGATGCTTCTACAAGCCAGGGGATCCCAAGGACTGCCCACGGCCCCTGGAGGCAAGAAGTGGCAAGGAAGCGTCCTCCCCCGAACCTTCAGGGGTGCATGGTCCTGCTGACACTTTGACTTCACACTTCTGACCTCCAGGGCTGAGAGAGAATAAATCTGTGTCATATTAAGCCACCAATTTTGTGGTAATCTGTCATGGCAGCCCTCAGAAATGAATACAAGGTAGTGTCTGCCAGGTTTCCCTACAATAAAGTTACTCTTTTTTCCTTTTTAATAAATAAGGTTTTTTTTTTTTTTCTTTTTTTTGGAGTGGGAGGTCCTTTGAGACTAGGTAAGAGAGTTTCCTGTCAACCTTCACCCATTAGCTTCTGACATCCATTGATGCTTCCTGGCTTAGTTAATTATTACTATTATAATTGACAAATGGTGACGTTTTGAATGATTTTGTTTCTTCTATATGTATTTTTTGGTATTCTACTCTAAGAAAGGGTTTTTTTTTTGCTCCAGTGTTTAAAATGTATTTTTATATATGTATATATTTGTTATTCAAGGGGTTATACGTTCCTATCATTATTTATGTTGATGCTCAAATTGCCCTACATATGGCCAGCAGGAGAACTCCGTCAAGCTGGCTTTGTATCCTTTTGACATATTCCCGTAATTTTCTCACACTACAAAATGTTCAGTTCCACTTTGTACTGTTCTGCCCTTGCCTCAGCCTTGGATTCAGCCATTTCTCTGAGCAGTTCAGTTCCCTGCTAGTGAAGAACAGTACTTAGCAACCAAGACCTGGGTGCTTGGTGTCCCCACTGCTGTGGAGGTGTAGCTGCGGGCAGGCTCTCTCATTGAGCAGAATTAGGGAATAGATTTCTACATAAACAAATAAACATACACACATAAATACAGGCATGCATGTACCATTGAAATCTATATTTATTTCTACATCCTTCTATGTTCTTATTGAAAACCATTTACTTATTGAAAACCATGATTCTATACCTCCAATTCTAGTCCAGCACCTGAAGGTTTAGTTTAATTTTCTCCCTTTCCGCATTTGTAGCATCCTTCTCTGACAGTGGGAGACATGGCTTTGAACGTCCTCAGTATATTTTCATATTCATTTATTATCCTAGTATTTAACCAATCTCTGCTGCTGCGTCCATTCTCCACTCACTTGCTCCCAAACCTTTCCTGTACCCATGTGGATGCCCTCCTCAGAAACACAGCCAGGCTGCCACTCTCACTCTGCATAGATGCCCTCTGCAGGCTCAGAGACCTGCAGCCCCTCTGTGGGAAGCCATCTCCACTCTGTTAGGGCTCTGACATGGCATGCCAGTCTTCCCGTACTCTGTAGACACCACCCTCACCAGGCCTGAACTCCAGTAGCCTTGCCGGGGCGTGCCCACACCACCTCCTTACTTGGATGCCTTCTTCAGCTCCCTTGACTCTGACATCCAGTACCATCCTGGAAAGAAGGAAGGAAGGAAGGGAGGGAGGGAGGGAGGGAGGGAAGGGGGAAAAAAGGAGGAAAGAATGAAAAGCAGGCAGGCAGGCAGGCATCATATGTTTCATCATTTTTAAATTGCTTTTCTTAGATTTTTACAAGCAGATCAGAATATCTGCAAATAATGATGCATTTTCTACGGACTTTCTAATATTTCATAGAAGTGCACTTTCAGGGAAATGTTGAACAATGTGAGGATAACTTATCTTTTCTTAATTGGGAATGTTTTCAGTGTTTCAACTTTGTGTGAATGTGGGCAGTTGGTTTGAGACACTCTTTTTATATATCATACCAGAAGTAAATATCAATTCTTGTTTTACTAAGCTTTCATCAAGAATGTTGAATTTTATCAAATGCATTTTTAACATATAATGAGATGATAGTTTGCTTTTCCCCATGACTTAGTAACATAACCAGTAGATTAATAAATACCTTAATACTGAACCATTCTTACACTTTTAGAGAAGGTAGTACTTGTTCATCGCACATCATTCTTTAACTATATGGTTAGATTTAATTTGACTATTTTTCAGGAATTTGGTATCACTTATGCTGTCTTTTTATATTTTGTTATTAGAATTATACTATTGTAAGAAAATAAATTGAAAAGGTTGTTTTTCTAATTTTTTCCTCAAAGGAGTTAAATAGAAATTATTTGATTTGAAGAAACCTGCTTGTAATAGCGTTAACACTCATGGCCATCTTGAAAGGAAGGAGGTATATCTCTCTGACAGCTTTAAACACTTCTTCCATTGCTAGAAATCTATTCAGACATTCTACCTTTTCCTGATGGCATTGTGGTAATGTACATTTTCCTAGAAAATAATTTGTTTCATTGATATTTACAAATTTACTTCCAAAGAAAGATGTAATCTTTAAAACCTGGCCTGTATTTGTGGTTATAGTCTGTTTTAAAATGTATACTGTCTGTGTCTACTTTCTCTTTCTCTTGCTGTCTCCCACATTTCATTCTGGCAGTTCTGCTAGAGGTTTCCTTTTTTTTTTCAGGAGTTAGCATGCATTTCTGTGAAGGGCCAAGAGTAAATATTAGGCTCTGTGGGTCATACGGTCACTATCAGAACTATTCACCTCTACCCTTCTAGCATGAAAGCAGCCAAGCATAGGACATAAATGAATGAGTATGGTTGGGTTCCAATAGAACTTTATTATGAACACCGAAATGTAAATTTCATATAATTTTCGTGTGTCACGAAACAGTCTCCATTTTTCTCCAACTATTAAAAAATGTAAAAACCGTTTTAAATTGAGGGTCATACAAAAACAGATGGGGGGCAAGATTGGACCCATAGTTCTGTCTGCCAACTCCTAGTCCATTTCATAGATTTGGGCAAAAACAAAAACAAAGAATGAACTGCTTAAATATGTTTGTCATAGCTTCATTTAATTCTGTTCTCTCAATTACTTACCATATTAATACTTTAGTCATCTCTTCAGTCTACTTTTATTAAAATTTGTTTTCTAGAATCTTCTTGAACTGTTTGGTTCCTTTTTTATTCTGTTCCCTGAATGTTCAAGTATACAAGAATCTGTCAGTACCATAACAAACAGTCATCTCCTCGCTACCCAGCTTAATAAGTAAGAAATTACAAACAGAGAAAACCGCTTCTGTGTTTTGCAGCATGGTGGAAACTAACTTACATACCCTTTCATTGGAAACACTTTAAAACTCAGAAGTGCTGAGTTTTAAATTATTTGTGTTTCGAAATACACCACTGAGCTAAATAAGCAGAAGGAATCAACAGAAGGCTGGAAGCCATTTACAATCAGGGACCTCAAAGAGTTTAGCAAAAAGTATCAAAGCAACTTGTGGCCTGAGTGTTATCTGCCAACGCTGTGGTCTAGAGCTTCGGTTTTGATGCCACAAAAGGCACAGGAAGGAAGGAATCCATCGTGGGCTCCCAGAGCAGAGCCAGGACCCAGGGACTACACCTCAGGAGAGGTAATACACCTTAAAACAGCACGACTTGGACCTGAGTTCATAGCACTTAGATGGTTGAAAAGCTGAAATTGAGAATTTGAATTAAGTGATCTCAGGTTGATAATACTTTCAGGTGATTGGCAGAAAAGCAAATAAAAACCTGCTCCAAAAGAACGCCACTTCACGTAGGCCTGAAAATATTTCTACAAGATGCATGGACTCACATTTTAAAATCTTTAAAGAAAATAAGAGAAACAGCAGAGCAAAGCACAGCCTGCATGTGTTTCAGAGGCTCATTATCCGATTCAGAGTAGAAAATTAGTAGGTTTAGTATGTTTTAAGATTGAAAAAGAGGCTTGAAAATACAAAACTTGAGACTGATATTTAAAATTGACTTTAAAGATTTGAAAAAGAACAAAATGAAGGAACTAGTAATAAAAATGTGATTGAAAGTTTTTGAAGATTACAAGAACCAACTAGGCAAAACTAAAGAGAGACTTGAATTCATGAATATAGACTAAAAAAAATTATCTAAAATGCAGCCCAGAGACAAAGAATCAGAATTATGAAAGAGTGACTAAGAGATCAAATGGCTGAGAAGCTCATACATGTACACGTGTGTGTGTTTATACACATATGTGTGTGTGTATAATTTTATATATATGTGCATAAATCTGAACCCTAGAGGGAAAAATTAGATGAGTGGGCATGAGGCAGTATTCCAAAATATAATCACTGGGAATTTTACTGAATTGTTAAAAGATACCAAGGCCCAAATCCAGGAAGCCCAACAATTCCAAAGCCAATCAAAATACAAAGAAATCTACACGCAGAAATAAAAATTCAGACCAAAGAGAATGACTAGTTAGAAAAGAGAGATCACTTACAAAGACACAGAAATTAGACTGACAGCTGAATTTCTAGCAGTGACAATGGACTCCACAGAGGGGAGATTATCTTCATCATGCCAAGAGAAAACCCAGCAAAACAGTATTTCAAGATTGCAGAGGAAATAAGACAATTATTAGTTCTCTATTTCAGGTAGAAACAGGATCTCAAATGGCAGCTATGAAATGCAAGAAGGAATATGTGTAAAATTAGTGGTAAATCCATTGATATAATTTCATATAATTTCGTGGCCCCATGCAGTTGAATGCTAAGCTGAAATCTCCATCGTCAATGAAAAGTTTCTCACTCTTTTTAAAATTTTAAAATAATTATAATACAGGCTTGCCATACATAGTTTGGAAAAGAGAAAAGTAGAAGAATAAATGGAAGATATCTGTAACTTATCAGTTGTTAATATTTTGATATGTAACTTTTAGTCACATCTATTTGTGCCTTTTACTTAGATTGAGGCTGATTGCCTGATCCAACACGTTGTTTTGAATCATGACCATAAAATGAGGCTTTTCCCATGTCATCAAATATTCTTAAGAAACATCCCTTTATAGTGCTACTTAATATTCCATGCTTTGAATGTGTCATAATGTAGCTGAAAGCAGCTAGATGCCCCAATCCCACTTCCTCTTCCTGGGCACACAGATTGTCTCTCTCAGCCTTTCTGGCATTGATTTTGAACCAGCAACTGCACTCTGGCCAGTGAAATATGTGCCCCGCTGAAATGTACCATTTCCAGGGTAGGCCTTAAAAAGCCTTATGGGTCCTCCTCTAGCTGAAGGCTGGGACCAGTGGAGGACTCTGATGAAGCTCTTGTGGCCAGACCTGCATCAGGATCTGAAATTCCACCTGGCGTGGTATTAAGTACCATATAGAAGTAGAGATGTAGGCCCAAAGGGCGCAAGAATGAAGTCATGGAAGTTAGCATGAAAGGAACATCCCTGGGGAAAACAACCAAAATTAAAATATTTTCAATTGCCAATTAATTTCAGGTGAGAAGCCCCAGTTTTAGACGACTTCTGTGTACAACTGTCATTTGCTCCTAGTTGTGGTAATGATCGTTTCCTGGGTACACATAGCAAGCATTTAGGAAAAGTGTCCATTTGGCTTTCTTCCTATGTGACTGGTCATATCCCATCCTTTGCCATTTGACTGATTAATTTAGAATATATATTTTTATCTAGGAGTTGGTTATATATTACATATTTGTTACAATTATTTCTACTTTATTAATAGCATTTATAATTTATGATGTTTTGATGCACATGCCTTTAACTTTTCAAATCTTATGAAGTCAAACCTATTGATCTTGTTTATAATTTCTTCCATTGATTTTATCTTAGACCCTTAGTCCTGCCAGAACAAACATATTATTTTTCTAGACTGGTTTTAAGCTCTACTTTAAATTTTTACTTTTTACTGTGTCTGAAATTTACTGTGTTATATTTGCAAGTTAGGAATTAACATGTACGTTACTGTTTAAAAATTATTTTTAAAAAAGATTGTACCATATATTATGTGTTTATTGAACAAATACTCTGTGTTTTACATGCACTGCTTACTCCTTGCAGGAATCCAGGGAAACAATGCAGCTATTAGCACTCCGTTTTAGAGCTGAGGAAAGGGGGCTGTGGCACTGTCACATACCCCACGTACAATGACAGGGCCTGGAAGCTGGGGACCTGGGCTCCGAGCTGGGGTGTGGACTGCACCCCTCACGGCCTGTGGTACAAGGCACTGTCAGCACACAGGGCTGCGGCTGGTCCCTGTGGAATCAAGGTGAAGCTTTCTGCTCTACATACAGATTCTCATATGAGTTGGGGTCTGTTCACGGGATACCAGTTCCGTCCTATTTATTTCTGGAACTCATGCCTTATTAGCTCATTATTAAGTACCAGTAATTCTTATAAAAACCATTTTAGGCCAGATGTGGTGGCCTAATACAGTTTTTAATTATACTCTATTGATATCTTCTTTAGGAATTCATGCTTAGAGAATTTCCAATCTTGATTCTATTTGTTTAGTACTTAATTGCACACTTAGTTCCTGTACTAGATCGCAATCTTTTTAAAACGTGAGATTTATCTGTAGCACCAGGCACTGTGATTTCTCATAATTATTCAATAAATCATTGATTATTTTATAATGAAGTATGTTGATTCTATTTAGCTTAACACACATAGAATTACAGTGCCGACTGTCTGCCAGACTTTAATGCACATAGTAACTTGGTAAGGTAGGATCCATTACTGCCCCATTCTAGAGATAAGGAAGCTGAGTTACAGAGAGGCCATACCACCAGTAGGTGATGGTCAGAACTCAAGCCTGAGCTGGCTGCTGTGCATGCTGGATGTTCACTGTGCCGTGTGCCTCTCTGCTGATGGCAGCATTAGGCGGTGAAAGATACGTGGCTTTTGACATTCTCCAGAGGACAAGGGAGTTCCCTTGATCTAGGAGTGCTGATAAAATACGTGTAGGCTGAGAGGAGATGTAAAGGCACTTTGGGCCAAAGAACCAGCTTCCCTAATGTGGGAAAAGCAGAAACATGCCATTTGTGGAAATCAGCCAGACGTCATTGAAAGGTGTCTGTTGAGAAATCAAATAATTGTAGGGGAAAAGATGTTACCAAGAAGTCATTGTTATTTTTTAAAATAATGTTTGATCTCTACTTTTTCTGTATCCAATCTAAGCAATTGAAAATTCTCCTTTCCCTCAGCATTGCTGCACCATTTCTTTTTTTGTACGCATGATGTTAAAACAAAATGATGCCAAGTAGTCCCTGGACTTGCCTGTTAAGTTTGGCTTGCGTTTTCCAGGCAGGGGTTGTGTTAAGTTGGGGAAATTACGTTGTTCCCATGTTTTTCCAGCAAGACATGGTGCTAGATGATCTGGCTGCCACCGCTTATCCCCGTGCAGCTGCTCCCCTGTTCTGTTTGTCCTAAGCTCCCTCGAACTCTGCGGAAGTCAGATGGGACGCAGAACATACTGGGAGGCAGGCTGGCCTAACAATAATAAGGAAGCAGATTGAGCGTGCAGGGAAGAGGCAGGCAGAGCTGGCGCGGCAGGTCCAGCTTCGACAAACTATTTTCTATCTGATATGCTAACACATGGCTGGAGCCTGTCTCCCTTAATTCAAAATAAAAAAAAATTAAAAAAAAGAAGAAAGGAGAAGCTCTATCACTTGAGCCTCAAAATCGTCCCTGAAACCCCTTTACTTTTCAGTGTTTGACCTTACTAAAGAGGTACCATAACTACTCCATTTTTAAAAGGAGGAAGTCAGAGATATGTCAGAGAGAAAGAAAATGAAATTTTGCATCAGGCAAAATTTCTGTACTGATATTTCAGAAGGCTTCATAATTCTGTGGCTGTATACAAATGATCCATTTTGTTCATCTGAATTTTGAGGGTCATTAAAATTTTTTTTCTCTGCCCTGGAGTAGTTTATTACTTAGAGAGCGAGGGGAAAAAAAGCCAGTTTAAAACCAGGTAAGGGAAGAAAGCTGACAAAAACATAAATTAGAGGAAGAACTTAATTTAAAAAGTGTCAAAAAGGATAGATAGTCTTAGTTCAATAATAAAGCCTGGTTCAAGAGCCTTCTATCTTTAAATAAAGCATTCAAGCACTCTATTACCTGTATACAACCAATCTTTGATTTCCAATCTAAGTCTATTTTTGCTTCTCGTGATTAGCATACAAATGTGAAGAAAAGAAAAAAAGTGGCGACACGCGTGACGATTAGGACATGCCTTTGCTTTAATGTCACTGGTCTGTCAGGCTGGAGGTGATGAAATGAATTGCTGCCTGGCAAGCTCCTTAGAGGTAAATCTTGTCCGAAAATGACTCCTATCCATCTCCTTTTATTTTCATTCTAAGTTCATCATACAAACGGCCAAGCATATAAGCGTATATTTGTTTTAAGAGATAAAGCGCAGTAGCATATAGCAACTTACAAATGTACTTGAGCAGGCGGTGAGCACGGCTCCTGCAGCAATACCATCCTCTCCACAAAGTAGCCGTGAGTCCAGAGATTCAAACTAAATGTGGGGGCTCTACCCTGCCAAGAATCACATGTTCCATATAAGAAGTGAGAGGACAAAGTGTGGAGACAAATCTTACGGCGCTCCTGACTCAGTGCCCAGGAAGACCTGAGACTGCAGGAATCTGTTTTAGTTTTCTCTCTGGGCATATGTTGAAAGGCACCACCTGTCTTATTTACTTTTGTATGAGCAGGGTGTAAGCCTGCCAAGGCTAAAATGCAAAACTCTGTAATAATATTGTCAGAGAGGGACAGATGCCAGATCTGTCCCTCTAAGCAGTTTCCTCCAAGCCTTCTCCAGAGTCTTCTCCGAGGTCTTGGTGCTTGGTCAGGAGGGGCCCTGACTTGCTGGGGGTGTGCTAGAACATCAGGTTCCTGGGGGCCTTGGTCCCCGCAGAAGGGGCTTCGCAGCGATGGATGGGAGCCCATGGCGTCCTGCTGACTGATGGCCCCATTTACATCCAAGGCAGTTATTATGCATGAAATCACTCAAGCATCATTTGTTTCAGGGAGTTCAACCAGTCAATTTTTCAGTTCCTTTCTGGTTCAGGGTCAAAAGCAAATGACGGATCTTAGGTTGGCTTCATTTTGGGACAATGATACTTCCCACCTTGTTGAGAGCAGATTTGTTTAAAGACTCTTCCGTTTATGATATGTGGAGGTGTCCTTTCCTTGCGCCTCACATGAGGCCCTGGGGAAGCTCTGATAGGGCGGGAACCCTTATTAGCACTGCACTGAAATCCACCTAAACAGATAAACAGTGCCCCGGACTCACCGGTCGCTTGAAATCATAAACCTGTGAACCTTGTGTAGTGAGGGGGATGTGTGTAAAAGCACATGGAAAAGCGGGCTATGGGCCACTGCATGAAACTCCGAGTCAGCTGTGGAAGTCACTTGAATCTGAACTTAAAGGAAACCATCTTTCTCTACTTTGAGATGAGGTTTCAGATTCAGTTCTCGGACAAGAAATGATTGTTATAGTCTTGGAGCTCCACTCAGAAGTTTACTCACATTTGTGTAGTGTATTACAGTTCAAAAATGATGTGTTATTTATAAATAATATCTTGTTTGATCTGCATGATAATTATAAGAGGAAGGTATTATCCCCATTTATCAATGAGGAAACTGAGTCTCCAACAAGTTCAATCAAATTTCACAGAAAAAAGGGAGAAAATAAAGGCAGCAAATATAACAAAAGCATTAAAAAATTATATGTCATGTGAAGAACTCTATAAGAACCATCCTCTGGATGCAAGAAATGAGAGGGCAAAGCGTTATGACAAATGTCATGTGGGTGCTGACCTCAGAGACAGAGACACTGGGGCAAAGCACTCTCACTTTATTTTAGAGTTCAGAGCAGAAGAGAGCTGTTTCAACACTAAGCAGATAGGAAAAAACACACTTACCACGAAGCACATGCTCCCTACGTTACCAGTCACAGTGGCACATGTGATGTGCACATGAAGTCAGCCAGCCCTTCTCTCTTCCCTGCAGGTCAGTCATGGTGGCCATCTCTGGTTCACGCAGCAGAGTCAGGCCTCCCCTGTCCCTCACAGCCTGGCCCTGCAGAGCAGACCAGCCAGGGCTGCCTACTGACGCTCCACTGCGTCGCTTCTGCTGGCCCTTACCACCTTTGGTAACTCTCCAAAGAAGCAGGAAGTGAGATGAAGAACTAAAACACTTTCTAGTTAATGTTGAAGAATGCTACTTCACTAAAGTGGCAAAACTACATTTTAGGCGTATGTGTGCAGACACATAAATATCTACACACATGGAATTCAAGGTCTAGAAGGAAAGCACCTAATTCTTATGATTGATTAGTTTCCAAACTTGTATAGACAGAGCTGAGGCCATCCTAGAACGATATATAATTTGACGAGTTCTGGGTGCTTATTTGTTCATAGGAAAGAGGCCAGAATAACTTCATTATACACAGATCCCATATCAGAGGTTTCCCTCCTTTATTGGAAGGGAGGAGACCTGAATTGATTGACAGGCCAATTTCTAAACATTAGTGTCTCGGTATTACAAAACCAAGGCTTTGTGTGTGTTTGCCTGTGGAATGGGGTTTTGTAGACGAGTCCCATCATTTAAAAACACTCAATTGTAAATCTGAATAAAAGTAAAAAACAATTAAACTCAATAGACACACATTGGAGTTGAATGCCTTCCCCGGTATTCCCAGTGATCACTGACGGCAATGCTGAGCCAAGTCTGTTCCCCATAGGACAGGGTGTCACGAGCTTATTCATTTTATGTTAATAACATGTCAGAGTCCAGAGTGTGAAGATTCTTTTCGATAGGCACACACCTGAGGCTGCTTAAGACATTAGGTGCATATACTTGCAAGCAATAATATCTTCTAGTATCATCACATCTCCTAGTAGATAGTTCATGCACACATAATATATTTAATCAAACATTTCTGTCACTGATACGCACACACACAAGCATGCACAAAATGTAACCAGTTCTGTTTATCTTCCCACTGTCATATGATGTGGTACCATCTGGCCACCAAGCAGCAGCACCTCTGACATCAGTGCATTTCTGTGTGTAAGTGAAGTGACACTGCATTATTAAAGCATTTAAATAGGTAGTTCCTAAGCACTGTGCAGAAATAAATGTTTTTTCAACATTAATGCACGGAGTCCCAGAAGTGGTATCAGTGAGCATATGTCTGTTTTGCAAGTTAAATGTATTTTCTTTAAGAAGAGTTAATATTTATTTTAGGGATTTTCAGTAAATTAAAGTTGTTTGTGGTGGGGTGTGGTGGCTCACGCCTGTAATCCCAGCACTTTGGGAGTCTGAGGTGGGTGGACAGCTTGAGTCCAGGAGTTCAAGACCAACCTTGGCAACATGGTGAAACCCTGTCTGTACAAAAATATAAAAATTAGCTGGGTGTGGTTGCACTTGTCTGTGGTCCCAGCTAAACTTGAAAGGCTGAGGTGGGAGGATCACTTGAGCCCCAGAGGTCAAGGCTGCAGTGAGCCGTGTTCTTGCTACGGCACTCCAGCATGGGTAACAAAGTGAGACCCTGTCTCCATGAAAAAAAAAAAAAAAAAAAAAAAAAAAAAAAAAAAANAAAAAAAAAAAATAAAAAAAAAAAAAAAAAAAAAAACAAAACCACCAAACTTGTTTATGTACATTTTCATCCATTATGTGAATAGTATGTAAAATAATGGAAATCACTTCTATAAATGAAAGTGAAAAGTGAAAATCTGAAGCATGCAATATAATAAAAGTTTTTTCCTAAACCAAAAGAGGATGTGTGTGTGTGCGTGTGTGTATGCATTGTAGTTCTTTAAAGTGGATGAATTTATCTGGAGTATAATTTATGTAAAGCACTCATCAACTGCATCATTAAATTGGTTCTGCAAAAGAGAAAGACTGCAAGATCAATTCAATATTCAACCTAACAATTTCCAACAATCTCAAACTTTTTTGTTAAGTGGTTAAGCTAAAGGTGGTGGTAGGTCCATTTTACTTTTTCAAAGCAAATAACAACCCTTAACAAGCAGTCAGCATCTCCATACACTGATAGGGCTTGTCCTGTGAGCCAGTGCCTGGCCAGCCACTGTGGGCATTGTGTGGCACAGCTTAGAGACAGCCTGTGTGACCTACCTATGGAGGGGAGGAAAAGGCGTTGGTTGGAAAATGAGAGCTTAACCAGCAGACGTCTGGTGACACCTATTAGGTGCCCAGCAGTAGGGATGGGGCAGTAAAAAAGACTGACAGAATTTCTGTTCTTCTGAAGCTCATGTTGAGGTGGGAAAATAGACTCCTCAATAAGCGGAAAGCATCAGGCAGTGATGGATGCTATGCTGAACTCAATGGGGCGCCCTAATGGACAGAGAGAGTGACGTGGGGTGACTGCGGGGTGATGCTCTGAACTGGTGCTCTACAAGGAGATACTGTTTAAGCTGGTGATGGACAGACAGCAGCAACCAGCCACCAGAAGATCCACAGCACATTGTTCCCTGGAGGGAATGATTGGTATGAAGCCCTAAGACGGAAACAAGGTGCTGGAGAGAACAAACAATGTGATAATGAAGAAGTCAGGGAGGAAAAGCACAGGAGGCCACAAGGTTCTCTATCAGGAAAGCCAGACATGACCTCTCCTGGTTGGTGAGGTGAGGATGGGAGAGCGGTGAAGAAAGGCTTCCCCGAGCGAATTCTCTGTGCGAAAAGGAGGTAAGTAGATGCACAGGGTTCAGAAGTGTCTTCCACACCTCGTGCTTGGTCCTAAAGATACACTCAGAAGCAAGACTCAACATCCCTGCCTCTTACACAAAATTCTGTGTCAGCCAATCAACGTATTGAGGAAGTTCCACTGATGAACCTCTCTCAGTCTAATATCAAAGGGAGCAAGTATGCATCAGCGTTTTTTTTTTGTTGTTGTTGTTTTTTTGTTTTTTTTTTTTTGCTTCTATTTCTCTATTCTTCATGTTTTAAAGATGAGTTTGAAAGCATTATTTATTGATAGGTAAACACCGCATCATCTCTAGCTTTTACTCATTAAGCATCTTCACCTCTGAGCAGGTCTGAAGTGTAGTATTTCCCTTAGCGGGAACACAAAGTGTTCACTGAAAATCCACCAGGAGAGCGAGACGTCTCCAAATCCTGTCAAATCCACAGCCCACCAAGGAGCTAAGGATGCTTATCGTGGAGAGATAAGCTCAGGTGGGAGCCTTTAGTGAGGTGGGCATCAGCAAGGTGGAGAGTGGTCCCATGGAGGAGTGGATATGTGCTTGGGGCTATGCAGAGGGAAAGGCAGTGCGAGATCAAAGCGCAGGAGGTAGATGGTCTCTACACGAGGAGTGTTGGGAACCCACCAGAGTTGCACCAGGTGTATCATAAGAGTCGATGCATCTGAAGACGCTGCCTTAAGACCTCTGTTCCAATCCTGGTGCCACCTTTAACTGACTCCATGGTCTCAGGCCAGTCACTTTGCTTCTCTGAACCATTGTTTCCCAGTCTGTTAAAAAAATGGGGAGAATCACCCCCATCTCTAATCAGGGGTAAAAGGCAAGACTTGTCAAAGAAACTAGCACCAAGTAGCCACTCTGTAGATGTGAATATCCACCTTTCCAACAATGCAATGTGCTCCATGTGGCTCCTGCTTCCCACCACTGGGATGAGTGGATTTGACGGAAGGTGATCATCTATTACTTCAACATTGTGAACAGCCCACCCCAATGCCTTATTTTCCTGGAGAAAGAAGTGAATGACATCAGCCGGAGGAGCACAGAGTACCAGGCCTCTAGCAGTATGATGATCACCATCAACATCCTCACGACGCTGGGGTATTATGGACGAAAATTCCTGCTTCCTGAAGTCTACTTAATTCATAGAATCATTAAGATACACTGGAAAGACCCAGGTTGGTTTTTCTTTTTTCTAAAGACAAGATCTTGCTCTGTCCCCCAGACTAGAGTGCAATGGTGAGATGTCTGCAGTCTCATCTTCCCAGGCTCAGGTGATTCTCCTGCCTCAGCCTCCCAAGTAGCTGGGGCATCAGGTGTGCACCACCATGCCTGACTAATATTTTGTAATTTTTGTAAACATGAGGTTTCGCCACGTTGCCTAGGCTGGTCTCCCACTGCCTTGGCCTCCCAAATTGCTGCGATTATAGGCGTGGCCCACTGTGCCGGGCCTAAGACCCAGGCTTTAGTGTAAGCCTTCTCGAAGAATTTAACCCTTTTTTTGTCGTCTGTAGAGGGGTAGCATCTAAGATGTTTTCTTAGCTACATGGGTTGGAATTCTTTGATTCAGAGGAAGGGTTGTTTGCTACAGCTCCATTACCTTTCATTGCAGCACAGGTGCCGATGGAGAGCTCCTGAACTCTGATGGTCATGTAGGAAAATGGAGGAAGTTTCCAGGGCCTTGTACACTTGCCATGGATCTCCAGGTGCCCAAGCAGGCAGAGCTGGTGGTGGAGTCAGCAAAGGCCACATGCCCAACAGTTCTCACCTTCACTCTTCTTGACGCCGTTGTCAGAATCCCATCCTGTACTCCTCAGAGTCTGCTCTAGCCAATGCTTTTGATGACCTTTGATGCTTGTGGATCAATAACCACAATCTTTATCCTTCTAAGGTTTTCTGGTCATATTAATACTTTTTTTTCCTTTTTTTTTTTTTTTTCTTAGTGTGTCTCAGTCTGTCACCCAGGCTGGAATGCAGTGGCATGATCTCAGTTCATGCTGCCTCTGCCTCTCAGGTTCAAGTGAGTCTCCTGCCTCAGCCTTCCAAGTAGCTGAGATTACAGGTGCCCACCACCACACCCAGATAATTTTTGTATTTTTAGTAAAGATGGGGTTTCACCATGTTGGCCAGGCTGGTCTTGAACTCCTGACCTCAGGTGATCCACCTCCCTCGGCCTCCCAAAGTGCTGGGATTATAGGCATGAGCCACCACACCCAACCTATTAATACTCTTAATAGGCAATACTGAATGATTACCTGAATTTCTTATTGTTTTAAAGTCCTTTTCTCATCACACTTTCTCATCTTGTCCTGATTTTGTTCCTTTCCTTCCTCATGCTCGTCTTCTGAGTCTAATTTGCATATTCTGAATCTGTGTGAGGATGCAACGTTCCTACCCAGCACATCAAAGTGAAAGTGAGCGGCTTCTGCTGCTACTCAGTGTAATACCAAGGGACGCACTAGTTGTCTGTCCCCTGGAAGGGGCTTTTGAAACACTTCCAGCAGTACTGAATCAGTGGGCCAGGTGACAAAGTGGGCATTTAGCTTCGACTCTGTTTATGTTTGCAGATCGCTCTCAGATTAGTTGGAGAAAGAAAGATTTTCAAAGGATATATATAACATGCTTCAGTTTATGGCTATGACTGATATTTCATGATCCTCTGAGCCCTTTGCATGGGAAAACTGCTTCAGTGGGTCTTAGAGCTTTCAACTTGGTCCCTGGGTCTCTTGTATGAAGCCCTTAGAAGCTGCACTGACTCCTGTAAGATTAGAGTACATTGAGGTGTAGTAGGTGGGAATCTGAGCCCACTAGCTTAGATAGAGAACTGCATTTTAAAAAATGCCTCTTTGTTTGTAGTTTAGAGCATGCATTATGCTGGGTGAGTGAAAAAAGTTAACTTCTGTTCTACCGGGGGTTGGCTGTCCCCGTATATATGCAATTGCAAGGCTTGGGCATTACCTAGTTGTTGGTGCAAACAGTTTACTCTCTGCATAGCCTTGAGGCCAGGCAGTTCCCTTTTCCTCCTTTGCCGCATGATAGCTCTCCTTCTCTCTGCTTGTTCCGGGCGGATTCTATTAAGGACTTGTTCCAGATGTTGCTCAGGGTCTGAAAACCCCTTTACTGGACTAAGCTTTTAAATCCTATATTTCTTTGCTTGTTTGTTGGTTTTAAAAATAAAAAAGCTAGAAAGACTTGGAGGCTTGTCTGTTTTACATCCTCGCCTACCTCCTCTTTGAGACAAAGAACACGCAGACATCATCTTCTTGAATATAATAAAACTCAAAGAGAAAAAGAAACCGGTTAATATAGCAGAAATATTAACCAGATGACTTTACCATAATCTTAGTAATGTTCTAAAAAAAATGTTCAGCAATGCTTGCAAAACCTTTTGTATCTTGGATAGGTTCTATGTACATAGAAATTTGGGGATGACCATCATTTTGAATTTCTTCTAATTTGTCTGGACTTTTATATATCTTGACTTTAATGTTTACAGGGCCTACTAAAATTCTAGATCTTTTGGAAAAGTCTCTGTATGAAAAAGCTACTAAAAGTCTAGATTTTTTATAACAGTGTTTGTATAAAGAATCAGTAACATGTTTCAGCTTTGGATATTATAGATTTTTGCCCAGTTTTTTTTTTTTCTTTAGACCAGTGATTTTCAAACTTGAACATGCCTGTATCACACTTACCAGAATCAACTCTGGTGTACTGGTTAAACCACAGACTTCCAAACCACAGCCCCAGAGTTTCTGATTCAGGAGGTCTGGGATGGGGCTTAAAAATCTGCATTTCTAACAGGTTTCCAGGTGATGCTGCCCCAGAGACCATGCTTTGAGAACCAAAGACTTGATTATCTAGTAGCCAGATACCATTGCTGTGAAGCACTATGGCTTGATGCAATGAGCATGAATTGTCAAGTCATACATAACTGGCTTCAAACGTGAGGAAATTCCCAAATGCTTGACCACGCCTAATCAGTACAGAATGGAGGCGACCCGTATTTCTGTGCCCGTTAGTATATCCTAGCTACTGGCCAGCTGTCAAAACTTTTTGTAATCTTTATAGCCTGCTACGTTAAAAGAACTTGAAATAAAGAGGAGACGATATCACGATGGTAAGAATGTTTTATACTTATGTGGAGATTAGACAGCTTGAAAAGCATCATACATAGGGAGGCAACATGGCATAGGACAGTTATGGAATTTGGGTCTGATACCTGCATTTGAAACTCTACTCTGCTGTTTTCCACACGGTGATATGACTTTAGACAATGCAGTTAATCTCTTCAATGCCATTATTCCCTACATGTAAAATGGGAAAAAATAATGCCAGCTTTGTACTGTGCCCAATGCAAAATACAATGTTATTTCCTTTTAAAGCTCACACTCTTCCATGTTTGAGTGTGGACATTTGGAAATTGATCAAAACTGAACTTCGTGTGAAGGAATATTCACTGATACATGATCCCCTAAATTCAATCTCAATTAATTCTTCTAGGCACCCAAACGCACTTAATAGGAAAGAAAGGCCAAAAAAACAAAACAAACAAACAAAAAAAACAAAACTCCTTTTGGCAAGGAAATAGCAGAAAGATTTTATTAAAAATCTTGTCTGCAAAAAAATAAATGTCTGGGATAATCAAAGGATGGTGGCAGCAGCAGCAGCCGCGGGTGTCGCAGTGAATAAAAGACGAAGAGGCTTGACCACATGGTTTAGGGGGAGGTGTGTAAGTTTAACACCATTCTGGCCCCAGGAGAAGTGAAGAACTGTAAGCCAAAGAGAAGTAACCTCAAAAGTGGCATTTTGATTTTTCAGTGCACATAGTGCAGGGGAGACATGCTTCTCCTAGGAAAGAGCCACTGAAGACCACTAGAAAAATGTGGCAGAAATTGGATATATTCCAAGGAAGTTGAAGGTCTTGCTAGCATTTCCTGGCATCAGCAGGGGGCCCATCATTTCAGGTCACAGCCTTCAGTCCCTCTGGGGGCTCTGTGTGGTTTCAAATTCTGGCCTTGATTCCCCTGCTCTTGGACTGAAAGCTTTGTGTGTTTCTTGTCATCGACAGCCCCTTTTTCTCGGACTCAGGAGCACATTTTGCTCTCCACACAACACCAATCGTGACCAGTCTGGGTCAGAGCCTGGCATCTGACTTCTTGCTTTAGGAGGGGAGGTTGGGCACAAATGGCAAAGCAGGTAAGGAAAACACAAGGCACTTCTGTTTTGAGGTATAGACAGTTTACTCAGCAACAGAAAGTTAACAACAGGTGTTGAATACACGGAACAAGGAGTTCCCTCATCATTACATGTAAGGAATTATATTTGTAGTCTTAAGAGTAAAAATCAGACTGTGTGGAGGGGAATGACCAAGATCATAGGTTTTTTTAGCCTGGTCCAGAATCAAGCATTATGGCAATGATGAATATGAGAATAAATGTTTATTTTTCTCATGTAATGGATACCAAATCCTGAGAATCTTGGAACCCAAAAGGATCTTAGAAGCTGCTCACCCAGCTTTAGTCCTTGTGGAAAATCTCAGAGGCATCTCACAGACAACCATTGAGCCTCTCCACACACCTTCCTGTGATGCGTGAGCACGTTCCATTTTGAACAGCTCTTATTGTTAGGAAGGTCCTTCCTTACGGTTGTTCAACACTCCTTCCCAATTGCCTGTGTCTTTTGTCTGAATTGTGCCTTCCGATGTGAGACAAACTATAAAAGGGAAAAAAATCCTTAAAGGTATGATAATCAATGTTCTTAAAAATATTTCCAGATGAGAATGAGCCAATGCATAATTAAAGCTACATTGGATTTTTCTGGGGGGCTAGGAGTTATATTTCTCCTTCACTCCAGTCCCCTTGGGGGCTTTCACATTCTCTACTCCACTTCAATTCATCATTTGTTTTCAGTTCCCAAAGCCCTGGCACTGTCTGGGACTCATGGTCCATCATTAATAATGTTCTCTGTAACCTGGACTTCTTGAACCTCCTGTTCTAACCAAAAGCTGGTGTTCTGGAGGACACTACCTCCCCTGAGTGTGATGCTTTTTCTCTCCCAAGTTCACCTGGGAGTCCTCCTGGTTCCTTATCACCACTGCTAGGCCATCCTGGCTCCTCCCTGCACAGCCACACTGAGTCCTCTCCTAGGGATGGTCACTTGGAGACCCATCAGCCATCCTCGTCATTCCCCTGAGCTCTGGGATCACACCCTGAGTGACATTTTCTGGGTGATTTCAACATCCGCATAGAAGCTATGTCAGAGATGATTCTTTCCAAAACCTAGCCCTTCAATTACTTGTATTCCTCCTCATGCTCACGGGTCTGCCCCTGGCTCCCTTAACTCACTTTAAAGAATCCCTTCTGAACACACTGCCTTCCCCCTTCCAAGCAGGTCCTCTACTATTCTACCTGTAACATCATTGAACCCAGCAGGGCCTAAAACCCTTGATTCCATAATCAGCCTTTAAAATCACCTCCATGCACACTGCCCTGGCTCTTCACCTTTCTTGCTTCATCTCACTCTTGACAAAATCCCAGTCTTGGTTAAATCCCATTTTTCCTCATTGCAACTTCCAGCTGCTGAGTCTCAGTCTTGGTCTTCCCTCTACTTGGCCTCTCAGCAAGATTTGACATGGTGACTCTCCTTTCCTTGAAGCTCCATCACTACCATTGACTTCTGGAAATGCCTTTCCTTTTTTTTTTTAACTGGGCTTTCAGTTCACTGCCATCTCCTCATTTTCTTCCTGTCTCACTCGCTATTTCTTCCTTCTCAATTATCTTCGTTCATTCCTTGTCAGTTCCCAGACTGTGGAGTGACCTGGGTCACACCTGCGTTATCTCATAAGTAGTCTTGCAACTTTGGGCACAATTACTGTGCTGCCAGTGCTCACCTTGCCCTGATTTCTAAATTCATTACCAAACCTTCTCAGCTCCATTCCAATGCCTGACAGTCACCTCCATCATGGCGGGTTAGGCACGAGTGCCTTGTCTTCACCTCAGCTCGCTTCTCTCCTAGTTTCTTTCCATCCGCTGGCAAGCCCAAAACTTTGGAGTCATCCTTGACTTCTTTCTTTGTCACCCATTCCATTTCTAATCCACCAACAAGTCATCGGTTCTAACCAAATACACCCAGAATGCTAACACTTCTCATGTGCTCAGTTCCCAGCGCCCTGATCCATCCTTGATCACCTCTAGCCTGGATTATAGCCCTTACCTGGTCTTCCTGCTTCCACTCTTGTTTTCTTATATACTCTTCATGGCACAGTAGCCAGAGTACCTCCGTAAAAGCACACATCACGTATGCCACTCTTCTGCCCGGACCCCTCCATTCTCTTGGGTCAGAAAGCCAATTCCTTACCATCCAAGTTCTTGCATCCTTCTCCCCCATCCCGAAGGCTCTGGGCACCAAGCTTTCTCGGGGCCTCTTCCCTTGCTGTTTCTTAAGTGGCAGGTGCTATAGAAACCCACCCTTCCCTATGACTCACCCCAGTGGCACTGCATCTCTGGTTCTGGTATAGGCCAAGGGCTTTATACCTCGAGCACCTAAGCTTCTCTGCCTGTGAACTACTTTCTGGCCATGAGATATCATGCTCAGCCTACACAAGGCAGACCACAAGTGCCAGGGAGGTCCCCACATCTGTGATGGAGGGTGGCGCCTGCTCAGCTTCCTCACCCCTGGTGGGGCCATCCTCAGTGTGTTTCTCACAGGCCCTCAGAGGTCCCCAGTGGCTTGAACGCTTCGTGGCCCACAGTGGTCAGCCACCCATCAGAATACACTTAATTTTTCTATTTAATCCGTTATAGGATTAGAATTTTTAATGTTGAATTAATCTTTTCTTTCTGAAATTAATTAGCCCAATTTTGTCACAATGGATGATCTTTTTGGTACATTATTAGTTGGGTTTAATAATATTTTGTTCAGGATTTGTGTCTATGTTCACAGGTAAGATTATCCTGGAATTTCCTTTCTCTTGGAAAGGAAATTTTTTCCCCCTAGTTTGTTAAGGCATTATTCTACTTTACTTCATAAAATGAATTGAAGACTGTCTTTCCCCTCTGTGCCTCTTCTCTGTATGAGTTGTGTGTGGTTGGAATCGCATCTTTGTTAATGCCCTGGAAAAAAGAAGTTCCAGAAAGCTTAGCTTTTTTATTTTATTTTCATTTAGTAGGCTTTTGGGGAACAGGTGGTGTTTGGTTACATGAATAAGTTCTTCAGTGGTGATTTCTGAGATTTTGGTGCACCCATCACCCCAGCAGTGTACACTGTACCCAATGTATTGCCTTTTGTTCCTCACCCATCTCCTACCCTTTCCCCCAAGTCCCCAAGTTCACTGTGTCATTCTTATGTTTCTTTGTCCACATAGCTTAGCATCCACTTAGGAGTGAGAATATACGACTTTTGGTTTTCCATTCCAGCATTACTTCACTTAAAATAATGGTCTCCAAATCCATCCAGATTCCTGCAAATGCCATTATTTCTTTCCTTTTTTATGGCTGAGTAGTATTCCATGGTACATGTATGCCACATTCAGGATATTTAGCTTTGTTTAGTCTGTTTTTCAGGGGATAATTTAATGTACTATTTCAATTTAATTAATTCTGTGAGCCCATTAGCTATCTGCATCATTCTAACACAGGCTAACCTGTTATGTTTTTAGAGGGATTTATTTGTTTCTCCAGTCAAATGTAAGTTTGTTCAGGTTATTGACATTCCTAATGTTTCCATGACTTTTCCCCCTTTCTCATTTCTAATAGTGTTTATTCCTACTATTCTTCTTTTCTTGATCATTCTCATCTGAATTTTTTTCATTAGTCTTTTCAAACAATGTTTAACTTTGTTGATCCTCTTAATTTTATCTTTCTTTTCACTTATGTTAACATGGTTTGTTACTTCTTTTCTTAACATTTCTTTGTGATTATTTTCTTGTTTGTTTTTCTAACTTCTTAAAATGGCTGTTTAATTCATTATTTTTCAGATTTTCTTCTTTTTAATGTAAAATAAATATACAGACATTTAAGGCTACATGTTATCCCTAAGTAGATAACATTTCCTATATCCCATGGGTTTTCATGCATAATATTTTTGTTATTTTTGTGTAAGAGTATTTTCTAATTACCATGAGCTTTATGAGTTATTTAGAAGCATCTAAACTTTTAGCTTTTTTTTTTTGAGACAGAGTTTCGCTCTTGTTACCCAGGCTGGAGTGCAATGGCGCGATCTCGGCTCACCGCAACCTCTGCCTCCCGGGTTCAGGCAATTCTCCTGCCTCAGCCTCCTAAGTCACTGGGATTACAGGCACGCGCCACCATGCGCAGCTAATTTTTTGTATTTTTAGTAGAGACGGGGTTTCACCATGTTGACCAGGATGGTCTCGATCTCTTGACCTCGTGATCCACCCGCCTCGGCCTCCCACAGTGCTGGGATTACAGGCTTGAGCCACCGCGCCCGGCGAACTTTTAGTTTTTTAATGTTTGCTTTTAAGTTACTCCTTGTTATTGATTTCTAACTTAATTACCTTTTGCTTACCGAATGTGGTCTCTGTGATATTACTTATTTGAAATTTAGTTTTTAGTATATTGTCATTTTTATAATGTTCTATGTATGTTTATAAAGAATGCTGGGTGTATATGTGTCTTTTAGCTCAAGTCTGTGTGTTATCTAAATCATCTGTGGCCTTACTGACTTTTATCTGATTTATCAATTAGCTACTGAAGGGATTCATTTAAAACTTTTAAATTATGATAGATTTGTCCATTTTTATTAGAGTTGCCTTAATTTTTGCTTTACATGTTTCGAGGCTGTGGCAATAAATGCTTATGAGTCCCAAAGTGTATATATTCCTGATAAACTGAAAATTTTGTCATATAAAAGAACTTAAATAAGTTCATTAATAATAAATCCATTTAATAATGACTTTGCTTTTGAATCAATTTTGTCAGATACTAATATAGTTTCTTTTGATTTGTATTTGCTTGATAAAACATTTTACAACTTTTTACTTTCTACTTTTTGTTCTTAAGTTCTAGGTGTATATTATACACATATAAACACAAATGTGTATACATTTGCATAATATAAATATGTAACATATACATGTATATATGTTCATGTGTACATAGATCATAAAGATTTAAGAGGCCATATAGTTGTATTTTTAAAATGTGAGCCATAGAAATGTTTGTCTTATGACTAGAAAGATTAGTCCCCTTACATTTATTGTGATTTTTTATGTATTTCCGTTTATTTTTGCCATCCTATCTGGTAATTTCTCCTTGCTTTGCTTTTTCTTTCTTTTCTTCTTTCTTACCTTATTTTAAACCGATTAATTTTTTTCATCAATACTTCATTCTTTTAGTGGTTACTCCTACAAATGTTCACATATATGTTTTATTTAAGTTTAAAATGAACCCACACCTTCTTTATTCTCTCAAACAATGCAACCGTGGGCTTCCTTAATGCAAACCCACCTCCCGTCTCCTATATTATTTTCAAACATTAATGATTTCCCCAAAATAGGATGTGAGTCTTATTCTTTCTAGCGCCGGTATCTTTTTAGTCCTCATGCTAATTCTCCTTTCCCTTCATCATTGCTTTTGCCTGTCAGATTTTTGTTTTGGATGATTCCTTTCCTCCTGAGGTACATTCTTTAGGAGATGCCTTAGAGGTGGATCTGTTTGTAGTAAAGCTTTTTAGTTTGTGTTTGTTTGAAGATGGTGAGAGAGAATTGTTCACGTTGTGTTTCCAGCTTGGTGGTTTTCCTCTGAGTTTCCCTTAGACTTTAGGGAAGCTCATCCACCAACACGTGCCTTCTTTTTTGTTGTGGAAAAGATTGCTACCAAGTCACTGTATTTCCCTTCAACTCACCTCTGTTTTACAAATGTTCTTGTCTCTTTATTAAGTATTCTGCATTTTTACTGTCTTGTATGCAGGTTTAGATTTTTGAAATTTATTTTGTGTAGAGTTCATTGTGACTCAGAAATCTGAAGAAATTTCCACCCAACTTCTCTTTGAATGCTGCAGTTCGCCGATTCTTCTTCACATTTCTTTCTGTGATCTCTATTAGATGTAAGTTAAGATTTTTCATTCCATCTTCTGTATCTTTTCATAACTTTAGTATTTTAATCCCATCTCTTTGCGTTACAGTCTGAGTAGTTTCTTCAGATGTGTCTCTCAGTTTTTCACATCTATCTAATCTGTTGTTAAGTATACGTGCCAAGGTTCTTATTTTGTTATTTTTTTATTTCTAGATGTTATACTTGATTCTTTGTCAGTCTGCCTTGTCACTTTTAATAGTTTCCTCTTCAATAATCATAGATTAGATATGTTCATTGATTGCTTTAACTATGCTAAATATATTTATATTCTATAACTGTCATTCTCACAATTTGCAGTCTTTATGGGTTTGACACTGCTGTCTCTATCTTCTGTTTACTGCCTCTCACTCATTTGTTTTACTATTTTTAAAAAATAGTTTTCTAATTTATTGTTGTCTTTGAAAAGATTGAGCATTCCTACACATTGGAGCTTTACCTGGGGAATTCTTTGAAGATTCATTGCAAATCTCTTCCTTCAGAGGAGTTTGTGCTTGTCCAGCAGGAGGTAACCCAGACCACTTGAAAACTAAATTCTTAACTTGACATTTTTAGGGGCCACAACAGTAGGTGAATTCTAGTGCCACACCCAGGTGAGGGTCAAATTCTTGTTACAAATTATTGTTATTGTTTGAAGGTGGGATTTTCACTCTGCATATCTAGGGAGGTGATTGTCCACCTTTTCTCTAAGCCAGGTCCAAGATGTGATGGTTTTCTTTCAGTTACCTTTGGTAGGGCAAGTGTGTGTGTGTGTGTGTGTGTGTGTGTGTGTGTGTGCGCGTGTGTGTGTGTGTGTGTCCGTGTTCTTTTCCAGTTCTCTTTTCGCCATGGGTGTTTCTTTCCAAGGGTCTGGGCTTCCCAATGAGCAGGGGTTGGAGGTAGAGGGGAGAGGAGTGTTATCTCTAAATCTCCTTCCCAAATTGTATAGCTTTAGGCTTTGCCTCCATTCTTTTTGCAGAGTGAGCTAAAACCAGAGCTCGAGAACCAGAGGTTGGCAGATGTCCCCCAAATGTCTGTCAGCTTCCTTTCGTGCTCTCATGTGTATGTTATTTAATCATTTTCCCTATGCTTAAAAATATTCTGTATATTTATTTATTTTACATGAGAAGGTGTTTTTATTTTTACACTATTGACCCTATGTATTGCCCGGAAAATAGAATCTACATAATGACTTATCATCCTCTGTGAAGAAAGCTCTTTCCCAGAATGTATGATGTCAAGGGCCAATCATTATGCTCATTTCTGGCCTAAAATCTGTTATGAGGATGCTATCAACATTTAGATCAAAATCCATAGCATCCAGCTCAAGAGAAGCAAGCCAAGATGTATCGCTTTCAGAGTCATTAGTAAATGTGGTATTGTTATTATCAGCTAGGAAGTTATGTCTACTAAAACGTATTGTATCTTTATAAAAATAATTAATTTTATAATATTTTGTTCATTTACGCAATATTATGCAAAACCTAATGAAGAGTCCTGTTCACTCCAGTTACCCATTTTCTATTTTATGGTTATCAATAATGGAATTGCCATCAGTTCTGTGTGGTTGTTCTGATAACACAGAAAATAAAAAATTACTAGACAAAAATGGTCTCAAATGATCACTTTTCTTCATACAAAAATATACTCATCTCAGCAACAAAACCTGGGAAACTTAGAATTCTTGAGTAACCTTTGAGTTAAAAGATGACCTAAAATGATTTTGTTATTTTGATTTCTAAGTATTGCTGATGGTGAGATTAAGCGTCTACTAATTTTGTTTCTACTCTTAAAGTTATTCATTTTGATGAATAAATGCAATGTTTTATATGTTTAGCATGATTTTAAAAGCATATTTATTATTTCTTCAAATCCTCTTTCCAATGAGGCCAAACATAGATCATCAAAACCACAGACATAGATAAAATGATATTTAATACATTTCTTCTGCAATCTAAGAACATCATGATATGGTACCTTCTTTCCTTGGTGAGAAATCTCAACACTGCAGTGGAAGAAAGTGGAGAAAAGTACTACATTCTGCTATTATGGGTATCATGCTTTAGGATAAACAAAAGATCCATGATTCCCATGGTTCAGGGGCTGGAAGCAAGAGAGGACTTAAGGTGGTTTATGACGTCACCCGGGAACCAGACTCAGGATGAGAGGAGTGGACGTGATGGTGACAGTGTCTTCAGCTGGTCTCTGCTTCTCACATCACAGTGCTTCCTGCAACTCCCAAGGTGTCACTCAGCACCTTGCCACCCCATGCCTTCTGCTGTCCTTTGGGAAGTGTCCGACCTAAGAGATCTCCAACACAGCTGAAACATAAGGTTTCATAGCCTTTGGCGGAGCATAGGGGCTCACGCCTGTAATCCCAGCACTTTGGGAAGCCAAGGCAGACAGATCACCTGAGGTCAGGAGTTCATGACCAGCCTGGCCAACATAGTGAAACCTTGTCTCTACTAAAAATACCAAAAATTAGTCAGGCATGGTGGCACTCACCTGTAATCCCAGCTACTCGGGAGGCTGACGCAGGAGAATTGCTCGAACCTGGGAAAGAGAGGAAGGTTATGGTGAGCCAAGATTGCACCACTGCACTCCAGCCCGGCCACAAGAGAGAAGCTCCATTTCAAAAAAAAAGAAAAAAAAAGATTTTATAGCTTTTATAATTTGGGTAGATAATTCTTTGTTTTCCACTCTCAAAACAGAGTATTTAACTTACTGTGGAGATAAAGGCATTTACTTGGTTTTGTTGATGGTAATTGAGCTGATCTGCTGTGGTGGCATTGAAGGTGCGTGATCAGAGAGAGAATGGGTGGAGGGGCACCAGGAGGGACTGAGTTTTCACCAGGGCAACGTGTTCACCTCCTACCGCACAACATAGGATATTGGAATATCCAGCATAATTTTCCTAAAAGAACTGAGAAAATAATTTTCCTTTTTTGGGTTTCATAGAGGTGACCTTTGTTTCGTGTGCATTTGTTTTATGTGGTCTCTGTGGGTGTGGTGTGTGGTGTGTGAATATGTGGTTTGTATATACGTAGTATGTGGTGTGGTGTGTGTGTGTGGTGTGCATGTATGGTGTGTATGTATGAGGTGTGGTGTGTTTGTGTGAGGTATGGTGTGTTTGTGTGAGGTATGGTGTGTTTGTGTGAGGTGTGGTGTGTTTGTGTGAGGTGTCATATGTGGTATTTGTGTGGTATGTGTGTGTGCTCTGTGGTGTGTGCTATATGTATGGATGGGTTGTGTGATGTGTGTAGTGTGTGACTATGTGGTATATGTGTAGTTTGTGGTGTGTGTGGTGTGTATGTGTGATGTATGGTGTATAGTATACCTGTGCACTGTGTGTGCATGTGGTATGTGGCGTGTGTTTGATATGCATGGTGTGCAGCTTACATGTGTGATATGTATGTGTGACATGTGATGTGGTGTGTGTGGTGTGTGTTTGTGTGGGTGGTGTGTATGTGTGATGTATGGTATATGGTGTGCATACAGTAAATGTACATGTCGTGTGTGTGTGTGTGGTTTGTCTGTGTGGTGTGTATGTGCTATGTGTGGTGTGGTATGCATATGGTATGTGATATGTGTGGTGTGTGTTTAGTGTGTGTGGTGTGCGTTGTATATGTGCTATGTGTGGTATGTGGTATGCATATGGTGTGTGTGGTATGCGATATATGTGGTGTGTGAGCTGTGTGATATATGTGGTGTGTGATTTGTGTGAGTGGTGTGTGGTTTGCATGGGTGGTGTATATGTGTGATGTCTGCTGTGCAGTGTGCATGTGGTGTGTGCATATGGTATGTAGTATATGTGGTCTGTATGTATGATGTGTAGGGTGTGGTGTATGTAGGGGGTGTGTGTGTGTGTGTTGTGTGGTGGGGGTGGAGTGGCGTGTTTTCCTTGGTCCATAAAGAAGCACATCTCACATTTGTTTCTTGCTACTTGCTACACTGGTGGGCTCTGACCTAAATTTAGGGGACTTCCAGCTGTTCTCTCTTGTATCACTTATAAGGTGTGGGCATGAGAAGCACTGTCTCACAGTGCTATGGAGAATCTCATCTTGGTAACTCTGCAGGTTTAGTCACGAACAGGGCTCACAGGTTTTATCGGCTTTACAAAGTGGTTTGTGATGCCTTCCTCCTAAAAAATATTCAGTGATTTATTCTAACAGCCTCATTTTACAGATATGTCTGCTTAGTTTCTAAAAATCACAGCCCATTTTCTCTAACTCCTCTAACTTTTTAGTTAGAGGATAATAATTTACCCCAGATACACATCTGCTTGCAGTGCACTTGCATTTCATAATGAAGAAATGATTATGGTTTGGACCTTCAGCTGTGATGGATTGAATTTGCAAAGCTTGATGATGTGACACACAAAATGCCCTGAGACAAAATCGCTTCAAAGTTGATAAACTGAAACAAATGAATTTAAACTTGAACTGAACTTTAGCAAAAGTCATCCATCTCATTTTAGTTATAATTTACTTTTTAAAAGGACATGATAGACAACATCATAATCTAGATCGTAGAAGACAGTGTTATTTTCTATTCGCAAGGTCACAAGTTTTTACTTACTCACATAGTTTCCCTATTTCCAAGTTCAATAATTAAGATTTATTTTCAGTTTTTGCATGAAGTAAAAAAAAAAAAGATATGGAGGCATCTCTCATTAAATTACTTTTAAGTATTTAAATTTAAAATTTATATGACTTAATGTCTAAGGATTTTACTTTTTGTGTATCATACAGAACTCAAACCTAGAAATACTGGCAAGTTTTTAATCTGGAGGAAAAAATAACATTCTCAGTAAAAAAAACATCAGAATTAAAATGTTACAAAGCTCTGTATATGACTTGGCTTAAGATAAAAATATAAACAATGTTCTTTATATTTCCCATACTTAACAGATAAAAAGGTGAAATTTACACGAAATAACACTCTTTTATAAGTAAATAGCTTTCTATGAAACAAAAAATTGGGGAAAAGGGAAAAATGCAAGAATTATTAAACTATGGAATTAAGTGATTTTTACAGACTCCCTGGACAAGTTTTTAAAATTGGGTTGTTACTTATTAAGGTGATAGTTCCTTGAAAATTGATTTGTTGCATATCAAAACTACTTGCAACTAGAATGCCAAACAATGTGACCATGAAAACAGGTCAGGGCATGCACGAATTAAGATATTGAAGAGGATGGCGTAAACAGGACCTACCCCTGTCTCCTTCCCCCAACTTGGGAAATGATCTATTTTTGACAGAACAAAAAAAGAGAAAACTTGCTACTGAAACATCATACAACTCTTTTTCCTATTTCTGTTACATTCGTTACTGGAATTTTGCTTGAGAAATAACTGATTGCTGAAAGCTAAGTTTGCAGGTAAAGGAAACGCATATTTTACGTATATACATACATTTCTAGTATTTAACATATATATGCATATACACATGTAAATGATTTATCTACATAAAACATTTTATCTACATAACATATTTTATGTTAACCTTTTTTTATGTATTTTCTTGTAAAGGAATTCTGTGTTGCACCTACATATCAATCATTACATTTCAGGAGTGAAATTGTGGAAATGGGATACTGTTTAGTGATGATTGCATTCCATACATTTCCATCTTTTAGTTTCAATTATTCTCAAGCTTTCTATTAAGAGTTGGCCTATTCTTCTTTAGCTTCTTTAAGAAAGTTTGCCAAGTTATCTGGTTTAAGGCCAGAATTGTTATTATTATAGACGCATTCGGTGTAGAGAAGATACACAGATGTGTCATGATTTAAAAGAAATTTACTTAAGAGAGTAGTGTCAATGGGTTATAGAACTGCTGAACTCATCTGAAGCATTGTGGCATAATATGTATGAGAAATATAGTATTTGTAATTAAGATTCTAATGAATTGCCTTGTTAATCCATACACTGTATGCATGTTGCAACATTTTCTAGGCTTAATTAGTGTGCTTGATGATTATGTTTATTTTTTGATAGACACACTGATTAAGCATTGTCCATACACTGGAGCTTGAAAGAAGATCAATCTGTAAAGTAGCACCTAGTCATCTAACTGGGGACTCAAAATGCAAATAGACCAACTTATGGAAAATTAAATTAGTTCTAATAGAACCCATTTTGCCTGAGCAGCCAGTGTCACATTATACACAATGTTCTCTTGTTGTGCAAGAAATAAAGGGCTTCTGTTGACAGATCCTTGTATACTTTTAAGCTCAAAAAACTAAATGCATATGATGTTAGAGTTGACTGTAACTCTTAGACGTGGTGAATTGTGGAATATTCTGAATTAACCCATTCTATTGTGCTCTAGAAATGCAACTCATTGTGCCATTATGGCCTTTGGGGGTCTGGGGGCTCTAAGGTTTCAAAACGCTTTTTATTACGATCTCCTATGAATTACAACTTTTGTAAATTTTCTTCTGTTGTGTTGAAATTTGCCAGATAGTTCTTTTTTATTCAAATTTAATGTATTCTGCTAAATGTTTAGTGACCACAAGTGAGTAAAAATCGGGCTCAGCCTGTCCTCCCCTCTCCATGATTCCCAGCTTAGACTGCAATTCAGGCTGGTTTCAGATGGATGACAGATAAAGCTGCCCAGCTACTGCTTAACATAGAGGCGGATGTGGCGTTAGTATTTAGATGGACTTTTTGGCTCTTTTCAAAACGTTTCCAATCTTTTTCTTTCGGACATAGAGTCTTTAAAGTAACTTGTGTTGAAAACACTTACCTGAAATCTGCTCTCTTAACAGACTTTGAAGTGCACATTATTGTTGATTCTAGGTACAGTGTTGTATAGCAGATTTCGTTTTGCTTGACTGAAATTTTATGAACATTGATTAATAACTCCCCATTTCTTTTGCCTCCCAGCTAATTTCCATCTTATTATTTGATTCTACAAGTTCAACTATTCTAGATAACCTCACATAAGTGGAATGCAGTGTTTGTCATTTATGTAGGTGGTTTTCACATCTTACCTATGGTGAATAATGCTACAGTGAGCACGGGAGTGTTAATTGAGATCTTGATTTTAATTCCCCTGGATATACATCCAGAAATGGGATTGTTGGATCATATGGTAGTTCTATTCTTCATTTTTTTGAGGAACAACCATACTGATTTCCATAATTGCTGAAGCTGTACTAATTTCCATTCCCACTCACAGTGTACAAGGGTTCTCTTTTCTCCACATACTTGCAACACTTGTCTTTTCTATAATTGTCTGTAGTGGCTAGCCTGGCAGGTGTGAGGTGATATCTCATTGTTTTAATTTGCATTTCCCTGATTATCTGAGACACACAAACACACACACACACACACACACACACACACACACACACACACACATATATATATATACTATTTGCATGTCTCCTTTGGAAAAATGTCTATTCAACTTCTCAGGCTATTTTTAAATTGGGTTATTAGTTTTATTTTATTTTTTTTTTACTGTTGTGTTTTATAAGTTCATTATATATTTTGGAGAGTAACCCTTTATCATATATATGGCTGGCAAATATTTTCTCCTGTTCCGTGGGTTGGCTTTTCACTGTGTTGACTGTTCCCTTTGCTGTACAGAAGCTTTTCAGTTTGATGTAGTCTCGTTTATTTTTGTTTTTTGTTGCCTGTACTTTTGGTGTTATACCCATGAAATCACTGCCAAGACTAATGCCATGAAACTTTTCCCTTTTGTTTTCTTCTAGGAGTCTTATAATTTATGCTCTACACTTAAGTCTTTAATCCATTTTAAGTTGATTTTTCTGTATGGGGTATGATAAGAGACTCCAGATAGTTCTTAGGAAAGAAAATCGTGTATTCAACATTTTATGAACCACTCCTCTGCCTTAATCTGCAAATACTTTAGGCATGTCCTCTTATTTTCTCTTCAATTTAATGGCTAAATATATTATGTTAACTCTAGCCTTTAAGAAGTTAATAGACCAAAAGTTTATTTTAAAGTTACTTGCAGTACTGGCAAGAAAGCATTTGTTCATTTATCTGTGTATTTCACAAACATTTGTTGAACAGCGCCTGCTCAGTATTACACACTGTACGATGCACAGCAGTTGTGTAAAAAATAGCTACTGTCTTCAGGGAAATGATGACTTAAAGAAGAATATGTTAGGAGGGAAGATAAATGACAGAATCACAGTCTGAATGTCATTTGGAGGTATTAATGCGCGGGTGGAGAACAGAGAAACTAAAAGGAAAACTATTGTTATAAACTACGTGGGCACTCATGACTTCTGTGAGATCTGTTTCCTGCAAAAACCTTAGATTTTATGGTTCCATATGCTCTGGCAGAGGGGCAGTTGGGGAAGAGATATGAAGTGGTGATATTGAGCATCTATTGGTAAGCCCCTAGGTGTTAAACATTACTAGGAATGGTGCCTTAGTGAGATTCGAAAGCTGTTCAATAGCACTACGGATTCATTGTTGGAAATGGAATGGGAAAAGCTCTCCCGCATCTGTGGTGGCTGTGTGCATTGGTACCACTGTAGTGAGATGCAATCCGAAAGAAGGTATCAAACACTTTAAATACATGGATACACTTTGGTGCGACATTTCTATTTAAAAAATATTTTCTGAGATAATTCTAAATAGGGAAAGAGATTTTAAAAATTTATAACCGCTTGGTTGAGTCATAATTCACATAATATACTTCGCCCACCTAAAGTGCACAATTTAATGGATTTTAATAAATTTGCAGAGTTGTGTAAGCTTCACCACCATCAATTTTAGAACATATTCACGTCCTTAAAAAAAAAACGTTCCCTTTAGTTGTCAACCCCTTATGCCTGTGCCGCCCCAAACAACCACTTACCTACTTTCTTTTTTTTGGAAGATGTGATTTTTAAAATTGTCTATATTCAGGGTGTACAACAGGATGGTTTGACATACGGATACACTGTAAAATAATCACTACAATCAAACTAATTTACATATCTATCACCTCACAGATTTTCTAATTTTTAAGTTTCAGTTATACAAAACGAGTAGGTTTTAAAGAGCTGAGGCATGACATGGGGACTTCAGGCAACAATACTGTACCATATACTTAAAATCTGCTGAGAGGGGAAGATCATGAGTGTTCTCACCACGCACACACCAAAGAGAAAAAGACTTCAAACAAGGATGTCCACCACAGCATTGTTTATAATGGAGAGCCACTGAGAAACCCCTGGAGCACAGCATGGGAATCGCTGAGCATAGCACAGAGCAAACATTTCATGAAATTTAGTGTGTCGATGTCATCCACTAAAATGATTTTTATAGAGTTTAGATGGTTTAACTCTTACGCTGGGAGGTTAAGTGAAGTTAAAAGGCAAAATTGTGTATGCAATATGTTCACAACTATATAAAACAAGAAAAACATTCTTCCATGAGAGAAATTCTGTAGGAAAATAAAACAAATTATTGTCATTCTTTTATATTTTATTTTCCAAATTTTCTCTAGATAAATATTACATGTATGGGGCAGGGAAACTAACTTATTAAAAATATAGATCAGTTACAAGAGATAAAAATGTGGTTTCGCCATGATGAACACAAGTCGTTTTTTAAACTCAAGGATGATCTTGACTTTTTCTTAACACATAAGTTTTAAGAGCCTTCACAGACTCACTCAACAGAGTTTCCATCCTTGAACTTGTAAGAGAGAATGTTTCTCCAAGGAGTGCTAGAATAAAGGAACGTGGTTTCTGGGTCAGAGACCCAACATACAGCCCAGAAAACTATGCTCAAGCCAACTTCTATCAGCTTCCTCATCTGTAACACAAGGGCATCTGTAAAGCAATTCCTAGTGACTTCTAAGGACCTCTAAACATCTCCCATTTTGACGACATAATCCCGCCATGAAACTGGCAGTGTATTCCCCTCCTGGCACTGAAACTGTATATGGAAGAGTCACTCAGAGGAGAATCCAAATAGCTCCATGATGCCCTCTAATTTCTCCAAAGACCACTCCAACACATGGCTCCTGATGGCATGGAGTCACCCCTATTTGCACTGAACTCGTACCTAGCCCAGCTTCTTGGTGGCCTAACAGGCAGCTGGTATTGTCTCAGGAATATCTGTAGCAGTGATGCAGATTGTGCCTTCATGTAGTTCTAACATCCTATTAAGTGACAACCTGCAGGTCTTTCTGAAGCCTGGTTTCCTAGAACTACTTTAGTCTTAAGCCTTGGAATGGGGCATCCGGTTACACCTGTCATCACCTTTTCCCTGGAGAAAACCGTCAGATTCAGGCTATGCGAGGATGCATTCACCCATTTATCTCTGCAACAGAATTGATCAGAATGGTTTCCTGGGTGTAAATCCTCAGTCCACATCCAGGTAGAGGGTGATAGGTCACTTATTCAAGTGTAAAGTCATTGTCACCTGGCATTGTTCTACATATTTGTCAGAAGTAATATTTAGTGATAGCGTTTGGAGAATATCCTAGGTAGTCTAAAATGTTTCCCTAGATTAAGTTACAGCAGCAGAACTGTTCAGTTTGGACTCCACACATTGATGTCAGCATTCTATACTGAGGCATGGCATGGAGACTTCAGGATGAGAATGTGCTCTGTGTGCTGTGAGGATGCTGCAGAGCGCACTGTCCACTCTGTTCTGCAGAGTGAGGCAAACGTTCAGTCTGACCCCAGTGCCAAGAGTACCTGCACTTCTCCCAAGCAGCAGGTCTGCTGTGACCCCGTTGGTGCTGTGAACTGTGTAACAGGTGCCCCTTACACGGTGCTTGTCGAGAAGCTTTACAGCAATGTTGCCGACACGCGCCACGCCCCCAGCCCCAAGGGATCAGGGTTTTCTGTTCTGTGTTTCTTATGTTCTTCAGCTGTATGCCTGGCCTCTTTTATGTCCCTTAGCTTGGCTGTTTCTTCCTTTACTTCTCCTCTAGATGTATTATACATCCGTGCATTTCATGAATTCCTGTAACCTGCTATAAATTCTTTCTGGGCAAACGATATATGGTAGATATAGATATATGATAGACAGATAGATAGATAGATAGATAGATAGATGCTCTTCTCTGCTTCTGTGTCCCACCCAGCCATCTGTAGAATGTGCCAGGCCTGCTGAAGGTCGGGAAGGAATTCTTCCTTCGCGTGTGTCCTTGCTTTTGAAAGCTCAAGCTTTCAAAGCCCGTTGAGTCAGGAGCTAGTCTACACATCTTTTGTCCACACTTAGTACAGTAGTTGAAACACACTTAAAACTTGCAAGCAACTCTTTGAATAGGAGAAGACCCGGGAAGGCCATGATTTCTGTCTTCAGTACCACCCAATTGCTGGAGATAAAGAAGGATAAGGATTCATTTTAGGTTGTACAGACCCATTCACACTGGAGCAAAATGCTCCCTGATATTTCTCAGTATTTCAATTTTGTCCCAATAGGCAAACATGCAGTGTGACATGCTCCTAATGCATTCTAGTCTCCCTAAAGGGAATTTGCTGATGAAGGTAAACAAACAACAATAAGTGATCGAGTTCATATTTTGGGGTGAACGATGATACATGCATTTTCCTGCCCTGTGTCCCTTTAATCTCACTCTGATCTCAGATGTCTGGCCTCGATGAATTAGAGACAAAAGCGGGAATGAGACGGCAGTCAAGGAAATCCTAGAGAGAATGTATCTAAGATCGGCTCAGGACCTGGCAGCCAGGAAGTCTTTGCTTTTTGCTACCAACCCTGGCAGCCATGTGCTCTCCATGGATTCCCAGGTGAAGAGTGTTGAGAGAATATCCCACTTAACATTTGCCTGCAGCAAAGAAAACATGTAACGCTTATCCTAAGTGCAAGCTGCATAGTAATTTTTCCACCATGCTTTTTTGGTTGGCTAATAGTAGGTATATATTTCCCCAGTCAATACTAAAACTCTTGGAGATGTGGAACTTTTAGTACAGGTATTGATCAACTTACGACCTATGCAACTTACGACCATTCGGCTTTACGACCACAATCGCTAGCTACGACTGCTCCGCGTCTGGCAGCGCAAACGTTGCCCAGCTGGGCGCACGACAGTGCGGACCAGCTTCCGGCAGCACTACCATCTCCGCGTGCACCATTTCAACTGTTATCCCAGACTCGGTACAGCAATTTGTGTTTTGTGTCTTGGATATTTTTCATCAAACCCCTCCCAATAAACTTCTTATACATTTCGAAGCAATGGACCCAAACATTGAACGATTTCCAAGGATTGAACGGATGGCGCACGATGTGTTTCGTCAGTATTGTGAAATTTATGAAGAAAAAAAGAAACATACAATTCAGACAAAGCTCACCATGTTTATGAAAAAACCAACTCCGGTAACCCCAACTGCTGCCTCAGATGACGACATCAACGATCCGCAGCCAAGCACCAGCGGCCAATCAAATGTTTCGTACATGTTTATAGATTTTGATATGTTTTGCAATTGGGAAAATGTTTCCTATGATATTTTTTACAACTGTATTTTGTATTTTTGTATGCACCTGTATTTTGTATGTTTTGCAAATATTAAACCAGTTGTACTGGTAATGCAGTGTTTTACTTAAACCTGACGGATGTAAAAATAAGAAACAAAATGGTGTAGAGATGATCCCTGAATCTCCTTCAAGGGAAGTGTAGAGGGTTTTTGGGGTTTTGTTTTTAACTTACCTTTGAGTTTGAAGGAGACTTGATGGTCTTGCTCCCATTGCTACTTTCAACTTATTTTTCTCCAACATTCCAATTTATTGCAAGATCCTGCTCTCTCAAGGGCCCTTGCTGTCTTTTGCTGCTGTTCCTGCATACTCCCACACATTCCCGGACGGCTCCAGCACACCCCAGGCTCCTCTTCCTCACTTTCCTAATACCGCTCTTGACCACGTGCTCGGCTCCCTAGCATATGGCCTCTCATTCCCCACCTCCTCAACTCCCAGGGTCTTTCCAGCTAATCCTTTCAGGGTTCATCCTCATTGTAACACCTGTGGCCTTATCATCACCAACGACTGTGCCGTGGCAGAAGTCATTCCAAGCATCCCCTCCACTGTGATGACTTCCCTGGCCTTTCTAAGCACAGGTGCCCACGGCTTGTCATAACACCCCTTCGGGGCCAGCCCAGCCCTCTGCACCACCTGCCTTCAATTGTATTCGCCTGCTTAAGACTTAATCTTCCTCCTCTTCAGTGACCCCTCAGCTCTGCAGTGGCATTGACCCAGACGAACAGGTCTGGAAAGAAAAGGGACTGCTTTATAGCTCCCTCTCGTCCCAAGCCACCAACACTCTCTTGCTCCTCTAAGAAATAGTAGAAGAAGCTGAGCATGGTGACCCTCAGCTGTAATCCTAGCACTTTGGGAGGCTGAAGGGGGCAGATCACTTGAGGTCAGGAGTTGGAAACCAGCCTGGCCAACATAGTGAAACCCTGTCTCTACTAAAAATACAAAAACATTAGCTGGGCCTGGTGGGGCATGCCTGTAATCCCAGCTACTCTGTAGGCTGAGGCAGGAAAATTGCTTGAACCCCGGAGGCAGAGGTTGCAGTGATCCGAGATTGTACCACTGCACTCCAGCCTGGGCGACAGAGCAAGACTCTGTCTCAAAAAGAAAGAGGAAAAGAAAAGAAAAAAGAAAAGACAAAAAAAAGAAAAGAAAAGAAGAAAAGAAAAGAAAAGAAACAGTGGCAGAAGCTCTTCCATCCTTCCCCTGTGAAATCCGCCTGCCATCCTGAATCTATACATTCCCTTCATGTGTGCGATGGATTCCACACCTGTCCACTTCTTTAAGGGTTTGCTCCTGTTAGCATACCCTCTCTCTATTTCTCCAGCAGTTTGTCCTTCTCTGGTGTCATGAGCACAAAACAGCATCTCCAGTTTAAACAGACATTTCCCTGGTCCCATCTCCAGCTACGCTTACATCCCTATGACTCTGCTCACTGCCACAGTAACATTGGGTTACTGTGTCCTTGGGTCCTGAAAGGCCCATCTACAGCCCAGCCTCCACATCCGGGCATCCCGGCTTTCTCTCGGATTCTCCATTTTATCCTTACAATAGCCTTTTTTCCTTTAATTGTTCTTGACAACCTTACCATTCCCCAAACTGCTATTGCATAGTTTAAATAGTATTCGACCATATTATTGACCTCAAATTGCTAATTCAATGATCTTTTCTGTCCTTAACTAATTTGACTTCCTTGCCAGTACTTGATACAGTTAACCATGTACTCCTTCTTAATAAACTGTTTTCTCTTGACCTTGGTGACTTCCCGGGCTCAGCCTCCTCTCCTGGCTTTGCCTCCTGTGCTTATGCCTAAATATGAGCTAATTCTATGGTGTGGCCCTTAGATTTCTCTTCTTGTCTCACTGTAGCCTCCCTGTGGAATCTTATCTAGTCCCTTTATCTTAAAATACTAGCCACGTGGCTATGACATCCAAATTCCAAATGAGACTTTCCACTAAAGTCCAGAATTGTCCCCACATAAAAATTTCAGTCTTAATTTTATCATGGCTACAAGGTAACTATTTTCCTAACCCACTAAGACATTTCTTTCAGTTTCCGCTTGACACTAAAGGAACTACCTTTCACGAAGTCATTCAAGTCCCAGGAAAAGAAATATTTCTTATCTCACCACCAGCAAATTCTGTGATTCTATTTCCAGACTATTTCCTGAATCAACCACCCTTCTCCACCACCACGGCCACCCTTCTAGAACATCAGCTGCCTCTGTCTGCCTGCCTTGTTTCAATACCATTTCATCTGTCTGCTTCCTGGCCCTCTGTCTCCCTTCAATTTATTCTCCATACCACTGCTACAGTGATCTTCTAAAAACACAATTCAGATTGTGTTTCTCCTCTAGCTAGAGCCCTCCCATAATGTCCATTGCAGTTACAGTAAATCCAAACACCTTGGCACAGCCTTAAATCCCAAGTCACAGGACCCTTGCCAGGTCTCTGACCTCATTGCCTCTTCTCTCCATTGTTTACCTGTTGTACCAGACGCTCCTCCTATTTTCTTTCAAATATACTAGGCTCCTGCTCTGTCTCCTTAGGGCTTCTAGGGCTTCTGCATTTGCCTTGCCCTCTGCATGCGGCTCCTTGTCCTCAGATCTTTGGTCTTTCAGATAACAAACATCATCTTTTCAGCGATACCTTCCATCATCAGCCCTCCCTTACCCAGTCATTCTCAGCTCCATCGTGCAGCTTTATTTCACGCACAGCCACCACCTTGTACTCATTTGTTTTTTTTGTTTATTCTGGAATTAAAGTTTTGGTGGCAGGTACCTTGTCTCATTCTCCACTGAGAGACTGGAGAGGAGCATCTGAGACCAGGTGGAAGAAACGTTTCTGGAAAACAAACAATTACAGGCGATAATTGGCAGACATCATTGGTGTTTGAAGGCCACCTTGTCACATTTCCCCTGAGCCAGAACTTCTCCTCTAAGCTGTGTCTTAACTCCTTGAGCATCTTTAGTTTCAGGTGTCCTGGGCAGTCTAGGTTTGTCTTCAATATACTTCTGTTTGTTCTCTCATTTTCAAAACGTGTTCTTGAATATTACTCAATTTCTTGCACTTAAATACTATGTATTTTTCAGGACTGTTGTTCACAAGGACAGAATTCTAATAATTCAAACCATGAGGACAAAAGTCAGGTTTTGTGGGAAGGGCAGGAATGTGTTTGGGTTTCAGGAACGATTAAAATGAAGAATTTTTTTTTTTGAGATGGAGTTTTGCTCTTGTTGCCCAGGCTGGAGTGCAATGGCACGATCTCGGCTCAGCACAACCTCTGCTTCCTGGGTTCAGGCATTTCTCCTGCCTCAACCTCCCGAGTAGCTGAGACTACAGGTGCACGTCACCATGCCCAACTAATTTTTTTGCATTTTTAGTAGAGACGGGGTTTCACCATGTCGACCAGGATGGTCTCGATCTCTTGACCTTGTGATCCACCCGCCTTGGCCTCCCAAAGTGCTGGGATTATAGGCGTGAGCCACCATGCTCGGCCTAAAATGAAGAACTTTATCCCTTAAGCCTTTTGCGTCTGGATTTCTCTTTTTCTTTAAAGAGCTTCGTTCCCTCCTGCTTGTGTCCACAGCTTCAGATTAATATCCCAGCCACCCAAGAAAGACTAAAGCTTGGTTTTGCTGAAGCGAATTCCAAAAAATTTTAGAGAAAGGTTTTAATTGGCTGATATGGGTAATTTTAAAACCCCAGATGTGTGAAACATGATTTGCAGTGATTTTCATGCTAGATTCATTGATAAGAAGAGGCATCTCTATCATTTCCACATGGGTATCAATTTTCTTAAAATCTTATCACATAATGTTCAAAAATTATGACACCATACCCCCAAACACTTGGATGTAAATCCAGTTGAAAAACATCACCATTTTAAAGAGTGTACAATAACTAAAGGAAACTCTGATAGATTTCATTTATGAAAATCTACACGGTATTGTGGGGTGTGGTGGCTCACATCTGTAATACCAGCGCTTTTGGAGGCCAAGGCAGGCAGATTACTTGAGGTCAGGAGTTTGTGACCATTGTGGTCACCACGGTGAAACCCCATCTCTACTAAAAATACAAAAATTAGCTGGATGCGGTGGTGCATACCTATAATCCCAGCTACTCAGGAGGCTGAGGCAGGAGAATCACTTGAACCTGGGAGGCAAAGGTTGCAGTGAGCCGAGATTGTGCCACTGCACTCCAGCCTGAGTGACAGACTGTGTCTTAAAAAAACAAAACAAAAGAAGTTCAGGTGGAGTGACTCATGCCTGCAATCCCAGCACTTTGGGAGGCCGAAGAGGGTGGATCACCTGAGGTCAGGAGTTCGAGACCAGCCTGGCCAACATAGTGAAACCCTGTCTCTACTTAAAAAAAATCTACTTGGTATTATGAGAAATTAATAGGATTAACTATACAAAGAAAAATGAGAATATCAAGTTATTGATCATAACAATAGTTAAAAATGAGGAACAACGCTTGACACTCAGAGCTCTATACTAATAGATAGATAGAATTGACGCCCTCCACAGTCACTTGAGTACATCCTTGTCAAGATGTTCTGTGAAATTTAGGTATGGGAAGGCACTTGCATTTGATAACTTCAAACTCTTCCAGTGTCAATGGTTTATGGATCTATTTTAACATTTGGGATTATGTAGGTAGCCTGTTCTCTCTGCAAAGCTTGAAGTATCTTGAGCTACCTGTATATCTACCAGGGACATGGTTTAGATGGAGGAGCCCGGGAGCAACCACACTCTCTCTGTACATGCCAGAAGAATCAAGTCTTCTCAAATTGCAGTGTGCTAGTCACTGATCATTCTCTAACCTGGATGTGTGTAGAAAATGGAAACCAGAACAATATTGAAACTGCTCTTTGTAAGAATTCAAACAGGGGCAACTAGAAGCCAAGGAGACAGGAGAAGCCCTTCACAGAAGCATTGAGGCACAACCTCAGATGGGGCTTCAGGGGAAAAACAGCAACCTTTGTAATAGGCTGAGTTGAGCAGTAGAAAAAGTTTTGGCCTCTTTTGATAAGCGTTTTCTTGGAGACTGTCACATATCATGCCTTGCAAATGATGTCTAGAGATTAATTAAAGTTTTTCCAGGCAAGAATGAGCATGATGCTTCAGTAAATGGAGAGAAGGCAGCTGCAGAGGCAGCCTGGGGCAAAACAGAGAAAGTTCAAGTGGTACTTAGAAATTCGGACTTAATCTTACGGGTGAAAAAGACTCTTATGCAGGAGACGTATTTATTTGGGTAATACTAGCTTTATTAGAAATCAGAACAAAAATGTACAATGATGCAAATACAAGAGTAGTTCAGTTCTTGGTCACATAAATAGTCTTAAGAGTTTTTGTTTTGCCGGGCGCGGTGGCTCAAGCCTGTAATCCTAGCACTTTGGGAGGCTGAAGCGGGTGGATCACGAGGTCAAGAGATCGAGACCATCCTGGTCAACATGGTGAAACCCCGTCTCTACTAAAAATACAAAAAAATTAGCTGGGCATGGTGGTGCGTGCCTGTAATCCCA
>NW_016107388.1:3464644-3469049 GCF_001604975.1 Cebus imitator | reverse complement strand
AAAAAAAAAAAAAAAGAGTTTTTGTTTTGTGAGGGAAGTTGTGTGCTTTGGTACACATAGTCATTCAGGACTCAGATTCACTGGAGCTTGGCCGTCTTCAACATGTGGCTTTGGAGGCCATCCTGTGAAGTCAGTAGAATGAAATACAACTTACAGATTTTGTTTGGGAGGGTTTTATCGCCATACCAGAAGCACCATGTACATAAACTGCTGTGTTGCCTTGGGACAGACCCACACCTAACTTCAAAGGCGTGTCAGTGCTATGGTTTGAATGTGTACCCGAAAAGTTTATGTGTTGGAATCTTGGTTGCCTTTGTGGTGGTGAAGATAGATGGGGCCTTTGAGAGGCCATTGGATCATTAGGGCTCCACCCTCATAAATGGATTAACTCCATTATTGCAGGAGTGAATTAGTTCTCACTGGAATGGCTTTGTTTTAAAAGCAAGCCCTCTCTCACACACATTCTCTTTCCCTTCCATCCTTTCACCATGTTGACACAGCAAGAAGGCCCTCCACAGGTGCTAAGCAGATGCTGGTGCCATGCACTTGGACTTCCCAGCCTGTGAAACCATGAGCTTAATAAACTTTTTACCCAGTCTGTGGTATTCTGTGATAGCAACAGAAAATTGACTAAGACAGTTGGAAACATAGTCTAATTGTTTGTCAGGAAGAAAAGGAAAGCCATCAGGATGGGGCTGACTGTTTTCTTGTTAGAAAAATAATGCTGAAGGCTGGAAATAGGATGTCCTGGAATGAGACACATTTCTCTAGGGCTTTTAGAAAGGCTGGATGCTGGGATATGCTGAAAGCTCAGATAATGGAGGATAAAATGTTGGAACAAAGCCTTGGAAATAGGGTTGGAAAGGCAGTTATAGGCATTTGTAAAGGGATGTGGGGAGCTGTGGGAATGCTAAAAGATTTGTTTGAGCCTCAGGGCTCTGGATGGGTAGATAAGTTACAGAAACCAAGTTGGAAGCATAGAGAAGTAATTCTCATTGAGGTAACTAGTCAGTGACCCAATAGAACTAGAATTTTAAAATCTGAACCTCCTGCTAAGATTGAGAAAGTTTATACTTGGGACTTAAAACAGAACAAGCAAGGAGAAGGAAAGAGTCTTGAATCCTACAGCAGTGAAATGGTGAGCAATCTCATCAACAAATTGAATGTTTCCACACGACTGAAAGCTCTTAACCACGGTGTAGAGCAGAGATGAATAGTGAATGACAGGAGACTCACCAAATACGAGATGGTCCCCCAAATCACATCATTTGTCATCTTTGCCTCATTTCCTGGGATTAGGGCCAAAATAGCCCCTGGTCATGATGTCTGTTCAGCAAAGTGTAAGAAAAATATTGTGCGAACTCTGAAAAAAACACTTTGCCCATTTTAAGAGTCTTTGAGAATGATTTATTTAGGTGTGTTTTCTCTTTTTCTTCCCTCTTTAGCAGTCAGTGGCAGCAGCTGAGCATCAGCACAGCATGTCAGCCTCACCTCCAATCCCAGGACATTCAGAGTGTTCACCAACAGGCTTGTTGGTTTTGCTTGGGCCATTTGGAAACCATCCTTCCTCTTTTGCTCTGTCTTTTCCTTTTGTCGTGTTAAATGCCAACTATTTAGTCATGAAGACACTTATTTCAAACACATTTACAAAACTAATTGTGGAAGCTGCAGAGAATCCTTTGTTTGAGACATTGTGGTCTAGTATGTCAAATCACAGCTAGAAGGCAACTTGGAACTTAAATTACCTGTCCAGGAAATGTGGTTTTTTTTTCCCTAAGTGGAGTCGTTATAAGCCTTTCTTGCCTTTCTATAAAGAGGGGAATAAACTAGTTTAAGCACAAATCAATCTAGAAAAAATTGCTCCCTGTGTATTTGTATAGAAGAAGGGAGTGTGCATAGAAATGAGAAGTTACCTACCTGTGCAGCTAGAATGACTTACACATGCCCAATGTGTGCCCAATGCTGGGCTTCCTGATATGGTAATGGGATCCAGAGGGAGTAAGAGGCCTGAGGAATGAAATAGGTGAGCACTTCGGGAACCCTTTTAGATCACCCACAGTCCATGATCTAAAGCTTCACTTCGTCACACGTAAAAAATGTGTGAAGGGATCTTAAGCCAGATTTCATGCAGCTGGTGATGTCACATGGTAAATAAGAACAAACACAGAGTGATTGAGTTGTGTACCAAACGCATGGACTATATACAAATTCGGTTGCTTTGTGAAGAACAAGAACCTTATCTATGTGATATGAAAGCTATATCGAAAAGATATAAAAATAGACATAATAGACAAATGTAGATGCAGCCGTAGGTGAAGGCATAGGTATAGGTACAGAAATACATACAGGTACAGAAATATACATAGACGCACCACACTCCTTAGCAAGTAGCTTACTCCTCACCATATTGTAAGCTAAGTTTTAGTGTTCATGTTCATTCTCCTGGTGGAGAGAATCACCTGCTGAAAGAAAGATGGGCAAAGTGTCTTATTGATTACATCAATTTGAAGAAAACTTCACTTCGTTAAATGATAACAGCTTTGTTAAAGTTTAGAAGATGCAACATTGGAAACTTTCTTTACTGGTATAAATTTCTTATAAAAATGACAAAGGATAAAACAAAAGTGTAACTGAAAAATTCACTGGAGAATTTTCTCATCACATCCATGGTGGTTTTTGCTGGATCTGGTAGGATGTGTAGATAAAAGAGAAATTCACAGTGTTGCCTTGTGATTAAGAGCATGGAGTCTGTGGCAAACCATTCAAGCATGAATTCTAGCTCAATGGCTAATGGTTTGGACTGGAAAAAGTTAGTTGGAGTAGTGCTTCTGCTTCCTAATTAACTCATGAAAAGCATTTAGAGCAGTGCATGGCATAATATAATCACTAGAATAAGTCTTAGCTACCATTACTGTTGTTAATATAATCATCATCATCATCATTATGGGAATCATTTCTCATCTTTCATTCATTATCAAAATGTCATTTGATTTTATGGTTTTAATAAAATCTGATTTTACTTTGCTACATCTATTGACTATAAATGTAACTACTTTTGCAAATAGTTAGAGGAATTACCCAGAGTCCACATGTAGACATTAAATATTACCAACATGAAGTGGACAGGCACTAAACTCATGTCTGGAGGTTGTTTGGTTTAATCCCAGGCAGCAGGTGGAATTTAGGTGTGCCGCCTACACCTGAACCTGACTGAGCATGTCACAAATGCTGGCATGACAGATGGAAGACCCAGAAGTCAAGCTTGCAGTTTGGCCTCTCCAGCATCACTGAACTTGGGGTCCAGTTAACCCTTGCTATGAGAACCTGAGGTATTCAAAGGGAAACTCTGCCACTTAGCCCTGCCCGGCTGTTACTGACTACCTCAAGGATGTTCTGAGTCACCATGGTAGCCCAGTCTAGAGAGAATGAATGCCCTGTGTCAGGCTATTCTAGCTGCATCTCAGCAGGTTTTAGAGGGACAGCTAGGGATGAGGTCTGGCCTCTACCATGACAGGTCCCACATGAGAGACTTGTAAAATTTTAGAGTAGAGGATTTGTTTCTGGTCTCCCTAGCGATTACAAAAATATAGGGCAGGTTACTGTGCCAGAAAGTAGTTAGTTTTTTTAAGTTGAAAATGCTTTTAAGCTGAACTTTCAAAACTCCAGAATTAGCAATATCATGCTAAAAACCAAAGTAATTCTCCATAAAATCAGAAACAAAACAATGATGTCTGCCCTGCCACTTCAACTCTATACTAGGGGGTTTTTTCAGGAACAGTCAGGCAGTAAAAAGAAATAGAAGTCACCTGGATCGGAAAGGAAGTAGTAAAACTATTTCCATTTGCAGATGCCGTGATCTTTCATACAGATTTGTATTTAGAAAATCCCCAGGAATCCACTAAAAATGCTATTTAGAGCTAAGAAACAAGTTTAGCAAGGTTGAAAGATATGAACACAGGGAACCAATTTTATTTACAATGGCTTTAAAAAGAATAAAACAATTAGGAATAAATTTAAAAAGAGAAGTATGAACTTTAATTCTGAACACTATAAAACACTGTTGAAAAAAATTTTAAGGGCCTAAATAAATAAATGGAAAGACATGTTCATGTATTAGAAGTTGTAATCTTGTTAAGATAGCAATACTACATAAAGTGATGTACAGATTCAATATATTCCCTCTCAAAATCCCAGATGGCTTCTTTGCAGAAATGGACAAGTTGATCCTACGTTTTATATAGAAATTTAATGGACCCATAATAGTCAAAACAATCTTGGAAAAGAAGAACAAAGTTGGAGAACTGACACTTTCCAATTTCAAAACTCACTACAAAGCTACAATAATCAAGACAGTGTGGTACTGGCATAAGGATAGATATATAGAGTAATGAAATAGAATTGGGAG
>NW_016107388.1:3444644-3459644 GCF_001604975.1 Cebus imitator | reverse complement strand
CCAAAGTAAGACTAAAATTAGACTTTCCCTAACTTTGCTTTTTATTTTTCTTTGCAAATATTATCTGCATGGTATCCTACTTTTATGCCTGTAACCTAAGATTACCAGTGTTCTCTTTTCTCCTTCTTCTAAATATTCAATTACTCAGTGGTGATTATTATGTGGCCTTCTTGGCTTACTACAATATTAGATTAATATAGATTTCTTTTGCCAAATTAGCGGAAATCACTGTTGCACATAAAAGCAATTCACTCTTTTTTAGTTGTATTTATGTTATGGTAGGAGCATCATTTTAAGCTTAAAAGCTTTTATATTTTAAATTTGGATATACTGGGCCTTGGAGAGCATAAGGTGGTTGTATTTAAAACGTTTCAAAGTACATTGAAACTTTCATGAGATCCTAATGTGGTTACGTTTAAAGGAATCTTTTTTTTTTTAGAGTGGCCATTAGTATTCCGCTATAACATGAACCAGTAAGATTTGAAATTTCCTGGTTTCTCTTAAATTAGACAACCGCAAGTGACCTAGGAAAGACAGGAAATGTTGGGAGCTGTCCATGGTAGCTTCTCTTTAAAAAGTTAGCATACATACTCTGAATAATTGTCTTTCTTTCCATTTTTTAAAGTCAGAATTAAATTCTCATTAGATAAATTAATCTGGCACATGCAGAAATTATTTGCTGTTAATTAACAATGTTACTTGCAGAACAATCTTACTCCTGTAACTAAACTGCAAGACCCAAGCTTTAAGCTTTCATAATGTTAATGAATGCTTCGAGTTGCAGCTTTAAACTATTTCTACACAAATAAAATTTATAGCTATTAAATATGTAACTCCTCTTTAGGTTGACAACAGCTCATTGCAAATAGTTTCTATGGTAGTAGAGCAACGTGAACAAACATATCAAAAAATGTAACTTGCATGACTTTATTGCTCTTGAAATTAATTCTTGTCCTTATGTGACCTGCCATGTCTGCTATAGAAATCCAAAAGATCATAATTGTTTGATATGAAATGCAAAAAGAATAGTTAAATTGAAAGTTTAACATCATGAAATTCAAAATCCCAAGCGGTATATAAACATTAAAAGAAACTTTGGACGGCTAATCCTAGGAAATGAGTTTTATGGATTTAATTCAACAAGGCTTCAGAAATGGTTCCATCTGCTGCCTAGCAGCTGGTGAAAGGATAAATTTAATTCATTAATTCATTTGGAAAAAGGGATCCAAGTAGTAAAGACTTCATTGCTCATAATGCATATAGGTGAAAACACAAACTGAAATCCAGACCAATTGATCATCCTAGATAATGAGCTGCATTGTCCTTCCTTTTTCTGGTAAAGATCTTAGTGAATGAGTCAATACGGTGTTGATTTTTATGACAATAACCAATCATTTCCAATCATTTCAATGATTAAAAGAAAACCTGGGGAAATTTAAAGTAAATCTCAGTTTTTAATCTGAGGAACTCTAGGCATTAGAAATTATGCACTTCCCATTATGTGTATGTGTATGTGGGAGGCAGTGTGTATACTTATGCTTATAATATATTCATATATATACATCTATACATACACATATATATTATATACAAATTCTGAATCACTTCAAAGAAATGTTTATATTAAGCATGTCTTTTTCTATTTGTTGAAATATTCAAATAAGTATTTAGCACTTACTTATAACATTAATATAAGTAAAGTTTTCAAGATTCATATTTCCCCAAAGGTTGTGATGTTCAAAAAAACATTTATTTTATTTTCTCCTCTTTCCAGACTTCAAACTAGTTGCTTCAGTCTCTGTTTTTGGTCACACTCTGCAGAATGCTTCAAAATATTACAAAGTTGTCCATGAGGTAGTCTTTTCCCAACTTCTCTGCCATGTTAATCGTTTTGACATAAGGAGACAAAATCCACAAGATATGGAGAAAAGATTTCATTGGCTGGATTGTATAGGACCTTTTTATATCTTTACATGAAAATAATGGGGATTTAACACCATTCTGAGTCTTGGACTGCTTAAATTCAATCCATGTGATAAGGTGTTGGAAAAGTTGGTGTTGCCTCATCCTCTTTAGCTTATAATCACATTGGTGGATTTTCCTTTAACTGCTGGCATTTTAATGAGAGCCAGGCCTCCCTTAGAAATGTATACTTCACCTTCTCTACAAGGTAAATGTCTCTTGTTGGCCAGTTAGTTGATCTATGATAGAGATAAGAATACCCCTGAAAGCGAGGTTATTTCAGTAGCCAGTATACATTTTAGCAATTTTTTTTTTTGGATGGTGATTTCATGAATGGTGTTTTGACTTTTCTTTCTCTGTGGCCCACAGCTCACTGTGGTGGGTTTGTTGGATTTACTCTAAAGGTTCTGTTTGCACCCTGTGGGTTGGGTTAAGAATCAGGGTTTATGCATTTACTTGTACTGTGGCATTGTTTATACAGCTTTGGTTTAGTTTTGATCTTTTTTTTTTTTTTTTTTGCCTTTGAGGCTCTTCCACAGTGTCAGCTGCTGACTGATAGTAGGAAAACGGCCTCGTGGTGTGAATGAAAGGGACCTAGCGGTTGGTAAACAGAGATAAGGAATAAATAGAGCACAGGCAAAAGGAGATAGTTCTGTGGGGGCCCAGATTGCTGCCAGTCTGTTCAAGGGAGATGCAGAGCCTGTCCTTTTCCCAGATTAAATTAGTGTGCGAAATCTCCAGTGACCTCCTCCCCTTCTCCCCACACTCTTTAGCCAAGCTGAACAGCCTCTGCTGTAAAGTATTCATTTTATCCAGGGACAAGCTGGACAATAGAACTCTCCCTGATACTTATGGACAGCTGTCGTCATTCATAGTGCTCTCAGCATTTCATTTTTCATAGGAGTTAAAAGGGTTTTTACCTTGTAACTGAAAGAGGGCATAAATGCAACTTTGCCAGGTCTGAGGCTGCTTGGGTAGGGGGTAGGACTTGCCGGGGGAAGGGGGGTGAGGAAGGAGAAACTGCTCAAGAAGCAATTCTTTTCTGTTGTGCTAATATGATTAAAGTAAAACAGAAATTAAACTTCAAATCCGGTCTCCTTGCTAAGAGAAAATATCTTTGATCTGAAAGTTTCCTAAAATTAAGGTCAGCAGTGCAAACCAGACAATTCATCTCCACCTGCTTTACCCTTGTTTGAGCTAAATATGCATGCATTTTATTACCTGCGAATAACCACCAGAAAATATTAAGCCTGTAAGATACCTTTGTATTCTCATATATTTTTTTATTTTTTTAGTGATTTACTGCAAATATATTCAGCATTTGACTGATTAAATAGACCTTCGGCAACCTTGAGGGTCACTGTGTGGAGTATGTACATAGAAAATGCATCAGCCCATTGTACCCTGGCAGCTAATGAGATTGGTCGTTAAGTAAATGACACAAAGCCTACAAAAAAAGCTTAGCAGCTCACTAGAGTATCACAGAGTGTCCCTGCACACCACACAACGACACAAACACTGGACTAACGTAGCCCACCCCTGCTTTATTCTACATCACTGCTTCCCTGATGTCAGCGTGAGAGGCAGAACAAAGGCTAGGAGGCACCGGTAAGTCAGTCTGGCAATTAAGCCCTAGGGAGAAAGTAGAACAGATCTTAGCCTAACCGTGGGGCTGAAAGTCCGTTTCTCGACAAGTAGGTCAGAATGAAGGGATTTTGCTATCACTTGTGGAAATGCCGCTTCAGTGATCAGTGTTCTTATTTTGTTGTTATTGTTGTTTTGTTTTGCCGTTTCACAAAAGTTTGTAAATTTAAAAAGTAAAGTGAACCCATAACGCAGGTGAACTTGAATTCGAGAGGCAGGCTGTTTGTTGGAGAAATGGTACTTTCGCCAATAACTACCATTCAGATTGCTGGTTCAGGTTTGAAAACTTTCAAATGTATGAAGCAACTTTAAATTTAGTCTTACTGCTTCTGAAAGATAATGGAAACCTGGGGCATAAACTGTGTGCAGTGAAGTTCATTCGTGACCATATAAAACTGCCCTAGCCCCTAATATATATTTAATACCGTGGATGGAATAACTATTTCCTTGATCAGTGTCTTAAAAACCAACCAATCAAACACAACAAAACAGAAAAACAAAAGCTCCTCTTTTCCTCGTGTATTTAACTTCTCTTGAATCTGGAAATAGAATCATTACTGTGAATCTGTAATATTGAATAGGATTAGTGGTTATTTGCTTGCTGTACTTGGGAAAAAAATCAAAGCTTCTGACACTGGAGCAGCATTGGCTTGCTGTGTCCCTTGGAAAAATGCGTTTGCAGGATTGAAGTGTAACATTGCAGGATCCTTTTAGAGAAATATGGCAACAGGAAGTTGCCAGAAAGTCTTTTTTGCCTTGCTGAAATGTCTGTCTGCTTTAGATTTGTGTATTCAGAGGATGTTTAGTTCAAGAGAGGATGATATTGTTACAAGACATTCAGGTAAATTAAATATTTTATTCTAAAAACTGTCCGCTAAGTGGGTTGTCAGTGGTTTAATAAACTCTGACGGTCTCATCAAAAACATTTAAAAAGTATTGTTAACAGAAGTGTGGTGTTTTAAAATAGATGTGTTCATAATATCAGTATCAGTATTCAATTTTAAAGCCACTGTCATTTAATTTGAGAATGGCATGTCATAATCATCTGTTCATGAATTAAAACTGTATAGAAATCAGTTTGCTAACTTTCATTACTTACACTGAAAAATATTTATTTATATAAGTATATAGCAGCATTGTCATACTGAACAAATAGCTTATTAATAGCATTCATGAAAGATCCATAATATTGGTAATATGGTCTGGGTGATCAGAGGTCACATAATTCTTTACCATTTTTTCCATGAAGGACTTTTCCTCTATTAAATATGTTCCTAATGTACATTTTGTTTATATAATTTGTTTAGAACTATATGTGTGTCTGTAGAGAATGTAATATATGTTGTATATTACCAATTCTAAGTATTGTTTTAACAAAAGCCAGAAATTAGGAGGCAATAAATTTTGTGAAGAAAGTGATATAATAGTGTCTTTTTAATTTCAAGTAAAATATATGTGGGGAAGATAGATTTTGATTTTACTAAACTGAGATTTTTCTGATATGTCATCACATCATTATGCCTTTCATGTGATAGAAATCGTGGAAAAAGCAACCCATCTAAAAATGGCTACAGTTGCTACCTACCAGTTTTAGTTTAAGGCAGAGTTGTGTAACTACTTTACTCTTCCAGGCATTATAAATGCATTAGGCTATCCTTCTGTGATGAATGTTTTATTTTGAATCTCATGTATTACAATGTATTTTCCTATAGTTGTTAATGTTCCTACTGTTAATACAAGAATTGAGTGTTTCAGAAAACACATAATTGTTTTGTCTGGCTATAAATATTTTACCTCCATCCTTACCGTACAGCAAAGGGTATACAAACTTGACTGAAGTTTGTTTAGTTGCATCGCTGTGGATGGAAAGGAGTGGAGTTACTTTTGCAGAAATGTAATGGTCACTCTTCAAAACAGAATAGGTCTGTGTTGTCATTAAGATGAGAAGGGCCCAGATCATTACCTTTGGTTCATGCAAACTTGTTTCCACCTATATTGGTCATGCATCTGAAATATTTATTTTTTAATTTGAAGAAAATAGGCATGGCTTTATCTACTTTACAGCTTCCTTCTTTAAAGAAATTTGAGAAACTTAATTTCTGTTGTTAGAAAGAAACTTTGTATTACTGAACTTTTATTCTGATTCACTCATTTAACAAATAAATATTAAAACTGCTTGGTTCAAAGGACTGTAATAGATGCTGCCAGTAATACCTCTTTTCCATTTTGTAGCTCCTTTTAGAACCTATCTAATCCTTCCTAGAGAATAAGGCAGTCATCTTAAGTGCATATGAGTGACAAAGTGATGAGAGAAGCTACAATTCTCCCTTCTCGAGTTCACATGTCTGAAATCTGGTTCTTCCACTGACTCAGTTTGTGCCCCTGGATAAGTTCTCTAACTTTTCTAGGCCTCGGTTTCCTGGTCTGTTAGATGGGGACAAGGGTGATGGGAGATAAATGTTGCCTTATAACTTCAGTGAAAATTTAATAAGCTCATATACCTAACACCCCTGGCATATTGTGTTTGGTGTTTTTAACTTTCACTTGCAGTTTGAGACAGCGAGTGGACGTGCCAATGCCATGTCACACACCGCCTGTGCATTCGCTCGTACCCATACAGAACTCTTTCTCGTATTTTCACTTCCAGAGCCCCCAATTTTGTGAGAGACCCTGAAGCATTGTGACAATTTGGTTTTATGTGTCTGCGTGCTCATATCAAGACTAAGGTAACATATTAAAATTTCTAAAGCTATATTAAGTGTATGTGATTAAATTGGCTTATTATGCAGTTATATTAGTTGCTATCAAAAGTATACCTAAAATTTTATTACACTTCAACCGAAACTTTCTGTAAGCAGAAATATTTAATTTCATTTAATTGAAAATGAAAACATCTGAAACTTAAGTATTTACAGCATAGGTCTTTATTAAGATCATGGAGTTTTTTCTTTCTGGTTTTTTTTTTTTTTTTATTTTGCCCCTTTGGGATTTATTTCTTAAGTTTTTTAGCTTAGATTGTTTCTTTTAGTTCATACACTGAATTTGGTATAAGTTTTTCCTCCTTAAGAACATTATAATTGGAAAATATTTTATTTATTTTTGTCACTTAGGTAAAGAATCTTGAACTCAGTTAATTGCTGAATATTTTATCTTAAATGACAAAATTCCATTCCAGTGAACTCAAGAGAGATCTGAATTTCTTTACAAATGTTTGAATACAGTGTTGTCAAATGTTACATCAAATTTATAAATTTTTAGACAAAAATGTATGACCCTTTTGGTTTAACTTTTTGGATTTTGATTGCAGGAATGTTTGCCCTGATAGGATTTGGACTATACATTTAAGTTGTAACTTTGAAAGAATTTTGTTGCTGAGAATTTCTGATCTCATATATTTTGTGTCGTTAGGTAAATTGAATTGACCTGCAAAAATGTCAATGCCTTTAAAGTTCTATTAGTAATTTAGTTACACTATTAAGTGGAATTAACTACACCAGTATAAGAGCATTTTAGATCAGACTATTTTAATTTCTTTGATTTATACAGTGCAACTAACTTTGAAGGTGCTAGAGATATCTGCACTAATATCAGTTCTCCAAATATTCTTAACTATTCTATTTGTTGGTATGCTGGGTGAAATGTGTATTAATTGATACTATTCTAATGAAGAGTTACACTTTGTAATTCTATAAAAATATTTGCATTACTATTTTATAAAAAAAAAGAATGAAAATTTTTGTTGTACATTTTCTCTGCTCTTTCCAAGATTTAAAAGTAAACGTAGCTAGCTTAACTTAATTTCCTAAATTTTGAGGTTCCCTCATGAAAGAAAACATGGCAGAAGGCCAGTGTGTAAACCTCACCACATCCTTTTTTTTCAGATGTGTCATATATATCCAATTTCAATATGAGTGAATTCATGCTTGACATGAGATAAAACTTAGTTACCCTTACTTATAATGACAGGCAGAAGCCAACTGAAAGGAAATGGTTAATTATTTAAATAGAATAAACAGTATTTTCATTCCTGGAATGTAGATTAAAAAGAATATGAAAACAAAAAAAATGTTGCTGAAAACCCAATTTGTAAAAGAATACCATCGGATAGAAAGATGTGTCCACTGTTTGCTCTTTTGTTTCTATAGTATATTGGTATGAATTAGAATAAAGGTATTTACCTCTTTTAAATTTTCTTTCAAATATCAAACAATGGTAGAGAAGTAGTCTTAACATTTCTATTCTGAAGGATGAAAATGAGGTGAGGTTGAAATATGCTCATGAAGAAAATGAAATCAGGGAAAGATTGAGGCTGACAATATGACTACTCTGGAAAGGGGTAAAAAATGAGAGTATATGAAATATAAATCTATTATTTATGGAGTCCCAGATCTTTTTTTGTGTGAAAGACACCAGTGTCTACCAAAAGGGTTAAAGAAAATGCATTCTGTTGCATCTGCTTACTAAATCCCTTACTTTAGTAGAAATTCAAATTTTGTAAAGATTATTCGTTTTATTGATGCATATAATTATAATCACAAGCCATCTGCTGGTTTGGCAGGCATGGTTAAAATTCTCTAACTCTCATAACCTTTCAAGTACAGTGCCCTTGGGACTCTATTTCACTTTTATATTTTGGAAAACATGTAGGGACAAATAAGGGCGGTCATCTGCAGAATGTCAGACCTGGGAAATGAAAGAATGGGGATAGAAGTGGATGCTGTGGCTATTTTAACGGTAGAGGAAGTTATTTTCTGTTTTCTTTTTTTGCTTCTGACTTCATGAAGGATTATCCTAGTTTCTATGATGTATTTGGGCATTTTTTTCCTAGGGATTATAGCTCTGTCATTTCATTCCTGAAAGGCAGGTTCCAATTCTAAACAAAATGAGCAAACAAGAAAACTCTTCCAGATATTGCTTACATTAGTTTTCACAGGTACATGAGGTATATATTTCACTTAGACTTTCGGAACTAATAGAATATCCTACTGGTATTTATTTTTCTGAAATATTCACATTCAATCAAAGACCCTTCCAACCTTAGGCTTCAAATTGTAGAACAGCTTGCAAGTTTTGATACAGACCTTTTGGTTTAAAGGTCACATTTCCAAGCATTTTTATTTTGGTATGAAATCACATACTGACCAGGTTTCTCATGGCAGGTCTCATCAGCCTCATCATGGCCCTTCTTTGCTACTGTAAACATTTGAAGTTTGGTGAAGTTCCTTACCCGATGCCCTACTTCCTTGGGAATGTTTCTTCCATAATCAAATCTCATCAACTGGAGGATGCAAGGGTCGGGTTCTGCATATTAGGGTTAATACACAGGTCATTATCACAGGGACTGCAAGTAAGCTGAGAGGAATTGAAGAATCAATAGGATCCAGGGCTACTTGACTTTATCAAATAATGGAAACATGCACGTACACAGCTCTCTCTTTCTCTCTCTCTCTCTCTCTCTCTTTCATACCCACTCCCCATCACTCTGTGGAAAATCATTGACTGAAGAAATATGTCTTAGGTTTGGCAAATGAGAAAAAGAACTTGTGGTGCCAACACTGTACATGTAATTTGTTCATAACAATGATGATATATGTGACGATAATTATAATGATCCTTAATATTTGTGAAGTGCTTACACTGTGCCAGGCATGGTGTCAAGTTCTTTACATGCATTATATAATTTAGCACTCATAATAATTCCATTTGTATCCCATTTTTACAAAGGAAGCAACTGACTAGAGATGTGAAGATGCACTTGAACCCAGATTGAAGCAGCGTTGAACTCAGATTGAGCCCAAATCTGACTGTCCCCCAAACCCCTTTCCCTTAATTTCTCCTTAGGATATGGTGTCTCTGGGAACAGAACAGAGAGGAAAAACCAGTGTCAGCGATACAGTGTCAAATGCTGCTGAATCCCAAGTACATCTGTGTTCCAGTCCCAGTTAAATATCGTTAAGTACTTGAATGATCCTGATGAAGTGACTTGACAAGTTGCTTTACCTTCCTTATTAATAACATCTGTCACATTAAGGGTCATGCTAGGGGACCCCTGGAGCCCTTTTCATCCTCCAAATTTTGTAACTCCATGAACTTTTAAAAATTAAAACATCCTATGAATTTGAAAAATAATTCAAAGACTGCAGAAGCACTCATTATACCCCTGGAAGACATGTATATGTAGCACACCAATTAACCTTGCTATGAGAAGTAGCCTGTTCTGAGAATCACAGGAGCTTCAGCTCTGATGCTACACATTGGATGGAAAGTTAAACATTTGGCTAAATAGCCAGAAATGTTAGCTCCGTGAGTATAAACATAGATACACAGAAACATCTGGTGATTGAATTCTTCCTCTGAGTATTTTAGTGTCAAGCAGAAAACATTTTTGTCCAATAATAATAATAATAAAAGTACTGACATAGAGCCAACCACTCTTCTAATAACTTTTTTTTTTAGGCAGAGTCTTGCTTTTGTTGCCCAGGCTGGAGTGCAATGGCATGATCTCAGCTCACTGCACCTCTGCCTCTGGGGTTCAAGCGACTCTCCTGCCTCAGCCTCCTGAGTAGCTGGGATTACAGGTGCCAGCCACCACCCCCAGCTGATATTTGTATTTTTAGTAGAGGTTTCTACTAAACCATGGGGTTTCACTATGTTGGGCATGCTGGTGTTGAACTCCTGACCTCAAGTGATCCACCCACCTCAGCCTCCCAAGGTGCTAGGATTACAGGCATGAGCCACCAAGCCTGGCTACCTAAGTCCTGTATATCTGTTAATTATTTTAATTCTCACAATGTCACCAAAGCAACAGTCTATAAGGTAAGATTGGCTAGCATTCCCTGCTTACTGATGAGAAAACTGCACTATGGAGAGCCATGCAATCTGCCCACGATGCCATGGCTGCTTGGTCAGAGCCTGAATTCAACCTCAGGCACCATAGCCCCCAGAAGAGGTATGCAGCCACACCTCCAAGAGTCTGCCTCTGTGCTTTTACTCTATGGGCTTGTCATTAAGACTGCACTTGAAAGAGGCTCAATTGCTTTAAAAAATATTTGAAAAGATAGATTACAGGTTGCTAATATATTTAGACACACTTTAATATTTATTTTGTATTTTAGATCTTAATTAGGCAGTTACTGTTATAACGCTTGTACAGTTTTCTTAAATTATTATAGATTAATCTGCAAGCATTTCTAGTCTTTTGAAAATGTTATGTGAAAGTACTCTAAGAAGTAAAAAGAGTTAAGTTATTGAGGTTTGACAGAAATCTCTTAGAAGAGAAACTGTATTTAAAATTATTTTATTCTTCTCAGTACCTAGCAGAGAAACTTTAACATATTGAGAAATGTATACATGTTTGTTTATATAAAAGAAAGCATGTAGAAATGAAGAATTTCCCCAGTTTTGTGACCCTAATGGAAAAAAAAAGAAGGAAGAGTTTCAATTACGTTTTCCTCGGTAGATGCCACATCTACAAGAGATTACAATATTTTATTCCAGCTGGATGTGATGTAAAATGATGTTTGTATTTTTCATGTACTAAAGTTTTCAAGACAGTGAAGTAGAAAACATAACTATCAGAGCTAGAAAATAGTGAGCAAGTTATTTAGGTTCTGTGCAATCAGTTGACTAAGAAATATTTACAGGCCTAAAAGTATCAGAAGTATATAGACAATGAATATCCGCTACAACCTCTGCCCCTAAGAACCTCCTGAGCCACAGCAGAGGAAAGTGATGCAGGCAAAACTGCCAACCTTGGCTGTGTTGCTGTTCACATGCTAGGGCAGGTTACACGCCGTTTCACTATACTATTCAGACTTAACGTATGTGGGGCCAGAGCATCTCACCAGGCATAGCCAATTCTATTCTTCCTCTGAAAAATAAAGTTCTTGTCTAAAGAATAGAATGACCACCTTTGTTTGGCGTTAGCATCAGGGAAGATTTTACAGAAGAGGCATTTAAGGAGTCTTGAATCCATCCATTTGACAAACATATTGAGCATCCGTTAGGTTCCAGCAACTGAGTCAAGAAGGGAGAATGCCAACACAAATACTCAAGGAGCTTATGCCAGAGCAGGTGACAGGAGCAAGTGGCCATCACAGTAGAGTAGGAGCTGTGCTATGCAAGAGGCAAGCCAAGGACAGACATTTGACAACTGGTATAGCGTCGTAAGTGACAGGCATTAGGCTTGGATTACCAGGTGAATGGTTAGCAGAGATAGGAGATTCGGAAGGAAGAGGTTGTTTAGAGGAAAACATAATGAGTTCTTTCTTATACAAGTTGAATGAGAGATAATTGGGTGGTGATGTTGAGGTGATCAGTGGATCTGAAATTCAGGAGGGAGACCTGGGATGAAGAGATACATCTTTGGATGTGGTTTCCAAGGAGAATATATAGAGTGAGACATAAGCCAGAGACATAAATGGCTTCTCCAGGAAAGACTGAGCAATCATGTGAGTTGCTCTGAAAACAGACTGATCCTGCACCATTAAATGTGCTAGATAGCAGCCCATGAGTTGTGTAGGGAAAGCAAGGAATGAAAAGAAGTCTCTGGGAATATTAAAAAGTTTGAGCCAGCCACAGTGGCTCACGCCCGTAATCCCAGCACTCTGGAGGCCAAGGTGGGTGGATCACCTGAGGTCAGGAGCTCACGACCAGCCTGGCCAATATCGTGAAACCCCGTCTCTACTAAAAAATAGAAAAAAAATTAGCCCGGTGTGGTGGTGGGGACCTGTAATCCCAGCTGCTTGGGAGACTGAGGCAGGAGAATCACTTGAACCCACCAGGTGGAGGTTGCAGTGAGCCAAGATCTCACCACTGCACTCCAGCCTGGGCAGCAGAGGGAGACTCCTTCTCAAAAAAAAAAAAAAAAAAAAAAGAAAAAAAAAAGTTTGACCCTGAAAAACAGAGATAGTAGTAGGTAATGAAGAAACGTGTTTCTATGCTAAGGAGAAAGAACCAGGAGAGATAAGAAGACTGAAAGAAGCAGATGAAGTATGAAACAAATCTAAAGTGAGCCCAGTGGAGAACCTATCCTTAGAAAGGAGGAGATCTCTTTCTTCCTCTAAAACCAGAAGAAAGGAGGCATGCAGGCAGATTACGATACCTTTATAAGCCTATGGATGAGATGTTAAGATCATTCAGAGTTCATTGTCCCAAAATTTTTCTGTAAAATAAGGTAGGAAAATTCTATAGACTCAGTGTGAAGTGGTTTTAAACTGCAAGTTCCTTTAACATGTTAGTTTTTATTAATTATATTTGCATAGTGTAATTAAAAAGAAAACATTCTAACTCTTAAATTTTATATTATTACACATCAATTATATATAATTGATACTGGCATTGAAACTCAGAAAACTACAAGACTAACAAGAACCAGAAAAGGTAGGGATTTTTCTCTTGGATTTGAAACAGTCTTAAAAGATGAATGCGATTAGAAAGGCTGAAGGGAAAGTGGAGGCTGGATGTGGTGGCTCACGCCTGCAATTCCAGCACTTTGGGAGGCTGAGGCAGGCGATCGCTTGAGCCCAGGAGTTTGAGACTAGCCTGGGCAACATGACAAAACTCTGTCTTTGCAAAAAGTACAAAAATTAGTGAGGTATGGTGGCACGTGCTTGTAGTCCCAGCTACTCAGGAGGCTGAAGTGGGAGGATTGCTTGAGCCAGGGAAGTCAAGGTTGCAGTGAACCATGATCGTACCACTGCACTCAGCCTGGGTGACAGAGTGAGACCCTGCCTCAAAAAAGGGGGTGGGGTGGGCATATGGAGACTATTCTCCCATCTGGGGTCCTATGGAGAAAGAGTAGGAGGCGTGAGAGAGGGAAGAGGTTGGCTTCTCTAATAGAGAACACATGTTGAGGAGTTGAAAGTCATGTGTTTAGATCATAGCAGGCAGGAGATACAGGTCTGTTCTTAATTTACGTTTTTTTTTCTTGTTTATAAAGGGGATAAAATTTCAACTTGCTCATATTATCTACACCTTTACTACCTCCATTCCATCCAGGTTCATCTTCCCACACCCGGTTGACTGCCATGGTCCAAAAACTGATTTCCCTATGTCATGCCAGTGCTCAAAGCAGTCCAATAGCTGCCTATCATTCTTAAAATAGCATGCAGCACCTTACTGTGGTCTGTATGGTTTCACCTGTTTTCTTAACAGCTTTCTTGAGATATAATTCACATACCATACAATTTACACATTTCAAATGTACATATAGTTTAATGGTTTTTAGTCTATTCAGAGTTTTGCATTCATCACCATGGTCAATTTTAGAACATTTTTATTTCCCAAAAAAGAAACTCTGCACCCCTTATCTGTCACCTTCCAAAGGGAAGATACATCATCTTCCTCCCAGCCCTGGGCAATAACTCATCTACTTTATGTCTCTATAGATTTGCCTATTCTGGGCATCTCACATAAATAGAGTCACATAATATGGGGTCTTTGTTTTGCCTGGCTTCTTTCATCTAGCATGTCTTCAAGACTTATCCATGTTTTGGCATATGTAAGTACTTCATTCTTTTTATTGGTATAGATATGGGGTACAAGTTACAGTTTTGTTACATGGGTATATTGCACAGCGGTGAATTCTAAGCTTTTAGTGTTGCCATCATCCAAATAGTGTGCATTATACCTATTAAGTAATTTCTCATCCCTCACTCTCCTCCCACCTCCCACCCTTCTGAGTCTCCCATGTTTATTATTCATTCCATGTTCTATGCCCATGTGCATACGCTGTTCCCATTTATTAGTGAGAACATGTGGTAGTTGACTTTCTGTTTCCAAGTTATTTCTGGTAAGATAATGGCATCTAGTCCCATTCATGTTGCTACAAACAACATGGTTTCATTCTTTTCTATGGTTGAGTAGTATTCCATGGTAGATATGTATATGTACACATGTGTGTGGGTGGATACCACATTTTCTCCATCCAGTCATTCATAGATGGGCAATTAAGTTGATTTCATGTCTTCGCTATTGCGACTAATATTACAACAAACTTACCTGTGCAGGTATCTTTTTGGTGTAGTAATTTCTTTTCCTTTGGATAGACACCAGTGGTGGCATTGCTAGATCAAATAGTAGTTCTGTTTTTAGTTCTTTGAGAAATGTCTCTACTGTTTTCCGTAGAGGTTGCACTAATTTAGTACTTCATTCCTTTCTATTGCTGAATAATATTCCACTGATTTTCCTTTAATTGGTTGATAGACATTTGGGTGGTTTCCACTTTTTGGCTACTATGAATAATGCTGTTATGAATATTTGTGTCCCATTTCTCAAGTGGACACATGTTTTCATCCTTCTTGGGTATGTACCTAAAAGTCAAATTGTTGGATTATATAGTAACTCTATGTTTAACCCATTTCAGAAATTGCCAGCTATTTTTCAGTGTTGCCG
>NW_016107388.1:3401868-3444524 GCF_001604975.1 Cebus imitator | reverse complement strand
ACATCTTTTCATGTGCTTATTGATCATTTGTGTATCTTTTTCGTAGAAATGCATATTCAAGTCCTTTGCCCATTTTCCATTGGGTTGTCTTTTTATTATTGACTTGTAATTATTTTTTATTTATTCTAGATACAAAGGCTTTAACTGTTTCCACTACGGCACATGGTTCTTGCATTCTTTCTTTAATTAGCAAAGGTCATTCCTGCCTCAATCTGAAATAGCCCATCCTCTAGCCTACATTATTTTCCCATAGTATTTCCTACTGCTATCAGCTGCACTGCGTGTTTATTATTTCCTTGTTTTTGAGTTTGGCTCCCGTACTGGAATATATTATCTGTGTTGTCCGTCCCTTCTTCTCCATCACTCATCTTGTGATGATGACGGATTGTTTTGATTGAATACGTGGGCTTTAGTGCAAGAGTCCAATGCCAGTGCTACTCTTCAGGAGCTGTGTGACCCCAGGCAAGCACTGAGTTGCTCTGCATTTCAAACTCCTCACTTTAAAGATGGGGATAATTAATAGTTCCTGATTCATATATTTGTTATGCAGATTGAGTTAATATACATAAAGCATTTATAATAGCATCTAGTGTAAAGAAATAATAGAATAGAAAAAAATGAATATTTTCCAATGAATGCTTAATGAATTATCCAACTAACTCCATGTTCTCTTGAAGAAAATCAACTGCTTACTCCTTAGAGATTTAATTACTCTCATCAACACAAGTCATCGCCATGCCTACACTGGGCACTCATTGTGGACCACATACCTGTGGGCTTTGCCTAGGGGCTGATCTCTTTTTGGGTCATGGTATTTTATTGAACGTCTACTCTGTGCCATGCCTTTTATCAATGGCATCTCATGCAATCCTTGCAGCTCTAGAGGGAGGGTCTGTTACGTCCCTTTTAACAGATGAGGAACCTGAAGGTGAGGGAGGTAACTGCAGTTCTGAAATCACAGAACAGTAGAGTTAGGATTCAAACTTAGGCTGGTGTTGCTTGAGGGACAGAGTGTGTCTCCATCCTAACTCTGTTGACTTGAACAGTGCTCACAGACTCCAATCATCCATAAAGTATTTCCCAGGTCATTTATTGCTGTCCTTCCCAACATAACAGTCTTAAGATTTTTGCCATATTTCAGTTCTCCCATTATCTTAGTTCTTATGACTGGTGTTCCAATAGTCTATCTAGTCTATCTCCTCTCTAAATTCACCACAAAAGCTCACATTTCCCAAACGACCACCCTATCATTGTGAGTCTTTCTGTGATTTTCTCAAAGAAAGATGTTCAGGTATCTAGCTTCCACTGCCATCTTAGCTAGAGCTACACAGCGGAAAGAATGTTGGCATCATATATAGGTTTTTTATTTTTATTTTTTTGAGATGGAGTCTCACTCTGTCACCCAGGCTGGAGTGCATTGGCACGATCTCGGCTCACTGCAACCTCTGCTTCCTGGGTTCAAGCGATTCTCCTGCCTCAGCCTCCCAAGTAGGTGGGATTGCAGGCACCCACCACCATACGTGGCTAGTCTTTGTATTTTTAGTAGAGATAGGGTTTCACCATGTTAGCCAGGTTGGTCTTGAACTCCTGACCTAAAGTGATCCACCTGTCTTGGCCTCCCAATGTGCTGGGATTACAGGTGTGAGCCACCATACCCAGCCCAGATAAAGTTTTGAATATTAGCTTGTACTAACAGAGTGACTTAGGTTTGCCCACCTTAGGTTGGGAATAATAATGTGAACCTCCTTAGATTGTGGTGAGATTTAAATACCATAACTATGCAATGCCTAGTCCAATTTCTCTATCAGTGTCAATGTATTGTGACGGCAGCAATTGCTGGATGCCTTGTCTGATTCATGCTTACCTGTTGTCTCCTTTAGAATATTTTAAAGAATCATCTGCTACTTTCTATTTCCTACCACTGCCATTATTTAATCCTAGATCAGTATATTCCTTAGCATATTCATTTATGTTGTCATAATAAATAATATTTTATTTCCTCTATTATCTTTTGATTTATTTCCTGGTATTTTCGGAAGTACCCAGTTTAGCTTTTTTCTTTTGGCAGTTTTAATATGACAGTCCCTCTTCTGATTGTAACATATGATTGATCTGGCAGTGGCGGCCCTTCCATGTTAATATCCCCTCCCCCTGCACCAAAGTTGATAGTTGTGCATGTGTTAAAGATATAGTAATACTACATAGGCTTTCTGTCCATTTGTTTTTTCTTAGTTTGTAAAACTAATCTCAATTTATGAGCGAACTGTTCATGAGATTACTTCCTACTTCAGTAGTTTTCAGATATAACATAAATAATACAGAATTACCTGTTTTAGGTTTTACATGTATGAGTCTTACAAATGAATCTGAACTGTATGTTTTTACCAGCATCACTTTTTGCTACAGGCTGTGGATATTTATTGCTATATCTCTAAATATTTGGTCTATTGTTTTCCTAAAATTCAAATCACAGAGGCAGGGGCCTCATCACAGCTCTCTTTTTTTCTTAATATAACCATTAGTTGGCTGGTTCTCATGTGAATAGGCCATGCCCTCAGGAGCACCTTGCTTATGGAAGAGAAGCAGAGAGAACAGCACACTTGTCCTTCCTGCAGGAGCTTCCAGTCTGAAGCTGACCATGAGCTCTGAACCAGGACTCTAGTGGGCCAGGGTCTGCCATAGGAGCAGGTGTTGTTTCCTGTGGGAACACGGAGACCAGGTGTGGAGCAGGAGGAGTTCAAGCAATGAAAGGGAACCCATCTAGTTTACCGCGAGGCAAGGATTTCCTTTAAGGAGTATTCTTTTTTTATTTTTTATATTTATTTATTTATTTTATTATGATGATTTTTGAGATGAAGCCTTGGTCTGTCCCCCACATTGGTGTGCAGTGACACAATCTTGGCTGATTGCAACCTCTGGTTCAAGCAGTTCTTCTGCCTCAGCCTCCCAAGTAACTGGGACTACAGGTGTGCACCACTACACCCGGCTAATTTTTGTATTTTTAGCAGAGACAGGGTTTCACCATATTGGTCAGGCTGGTCTCGAACTCCTGATCTTGTGATCCGCCTGCCTCGGCCTCCCAAACTGTTGGGATTACAGGCTTGAGCCACTGGGCCCAGCCGATTTTTATTTATTTTTTAAGTGGCATTCATCTGTGTCATTTTTTTTATTAATGCTTGTTGCTTTTAAAACTTTTTTTAATTTCCATACGTTTTGGGGGAACAAGTGATATTTGGTTACCCAAGTAAATCCTTTAGTAGTGATTGATGAGATTTTGGTGCACCCATCACCCAAGCAGTGTATACTGAGCACAATTTGTAGTCTTTTATCCCTCACTCTCTTCCCACGCTCTCCCCCTGAGTCCCCAAAGCCCACTGTATCATTCTTATGCCTTTGCATCCTCATACCTTAGCTCCCACTTATGAATGAAAATATAAATGTTTGGTTTTTCCATTCCTGAGTTACTTCACTTAGGCTAATGGTCTCCAACGCCACCCAGGTTGCTATAAATGCCATTAATTCATTCCTTTTTGTGAATGAGTAGTATTCCATCACACGCCACACACACACACACCCCCCATACTACAGTTTCTTTATTCACTCATTGATTGATGGACATTTGGGTTGGTTCCACGTTTTTTGCAATTGCAAATTGTGCTGCTATAAACATGCGTGTGCAAGTATCTTTTTTGCATAATGACTTCTTTTCCTCTGGGTAGATACCCAGTAGTGGGGTTGCTGGATCAAATGGTAGTTCTACTTTTAGTTCTTTAAGAAATCACTACACTGTTTTCCATAGTGGTTGTCATTCACTTTGAAAGCACCTTGTACAAATTAGGTGTTTTAACGGCTGGGATTCTGTAGTTCTTCTAAGGCATTTTTTCCTGCACATGCTTTTTTTGTGGAAAAATTTAACATGCCAAAAAATACATAATTCATTACCATGGACAGAAAACCAAGAAGGTTTGGACACAGAGTCAGGGAACAGAATGGTAGTTACCAGAGGCTGGGTAGTGGGAGTTGGGGAGGTGTTAGTCAAAGGTGCAATGTTTCAGTTAGGCAAGAGGAATCGATGATAGATATTTGAGGTGATGAATATGCAAATTAGCTTGAGTCAATGATTCTGCATTGTATACACACATCACTTTGTATTCCATAAATATATAGTTATAATGTTTCCCTATCCAATAACAAACAAATTCTATTAAATTCAATGTACTTAAAAAAGAAAGCCAAAAAGATAATACTAGGGAATTAGAGATAAGCCAATTGGCTGGTGAAAACCAATGAAAATAATAGACTGAAATTGGGCAGGCATTGGACAAAACACCTGATAAACAATGTATTGACCTCTGATTGGTCATGGGAGACATCTGTCAACCAGATGTTCAAATAACCAGAGGCACGTATTTAGTCTGAATCTTTGTAACTCCTGAAAACCATCCAAGGAGAGAGGGATCAACTGGGATCTTGACATTCACATGCAGGTCCACACCATGACAGCAGAGTGTACGTCCATCTGAGAGCTGCAGGATTAGGGATTCTACACTCAAGCTACACACCCTGATGTCTGTACTCCTAGAGTAGAGTTCTGTCAAACCCATCAGATTGTTCTCCCATGTTATCAAGAAATAAATTAGACCCCCACATCTGCAGGGAGATTTTTCTTTTATTGCCTCTGATTTATGCAACAAAAATAGCTTCACCATTGGAGTGGCATTCACCATACACCCCTCTCCACTCACTGAGGACCCCACTGGTTTATACAAACATTCTCCAGAAGAATAGGTGCTTAATGAAGATTTGAGTGCATAAATTAATGAATTAATTAACCAATACTGTTCTATACTAAGAGGGTTGGTTACACTGGTGTGAATCAAATTTCTTATTTGTGATATTATTATCCTCTTATATTTAGATGAGACTGATATTTTAAAGTAGCTTTGTTAAATAAACATCTGTGAAACAGCAAAAGCAAGTAGGTGGCAGTGAGAATTTAGAAGGGGCACTGATTCTTTTAAAATCTTTCTCATGTGCTTACATTCTCCCGCCTTTACTGGAGAACTAGTTGATAAGTTCATGTCTGGAACACTCACTAGTCCTTCCTGAACTGAGCAGATCAGTGCTAAAGTGCCCGACTTCTGCTTGGTCAATGTCTTGCTGTTTAGAGAAGCACCCTCCATCTCTTTACTGAAAGATACTTAGCAGATGTTTCACTCTATAATTTATCTTATTTCTCTCTTTCTAAAATATGTATTCCTGTGGACCATGTTGCAAAATACTCTTGTAAGAGCTTTACCACAGAGATATTTACATGAACAGCAATGAAAATATATTTTTTAGTATTAGACTAAAATGTTTCCATCCTCCAAGAAGTTTTCAGGATAATGTGTTCTTCAAAATAGCAGCCATCAACAAAGAGCACCTCATATACCACTGTACATGAGAAACACATTGTATCATTTGGAAAGTAAGTCAGAATTTACTAGGGCTGATAAAAACATTGAATGTGTCAAGGAAATGTGCATCTTTGCTCGACATTTAAATTTGTTTTTATGATATAATTTGTAATTAATTCATTCCCATATTTTATTTGTTTTTGGCAAGTTTGAATATTGTGCAAACTCTTAGATTTGTAATTTGTGAGCTTATATTTGATAATGGCACCTTAAATGAAGAAGTGCATAATTTCTGTTTCTTTCTTGACATGAATGGTTTCATCTGAAGGGAAGATCAAGTTCAATAAGCTATAAAGTGGTTCTGAGAATGTGCTTCAATGATGGGCCAGAACATTCAATTTTTATCTGTTCCTTCCTATCATAAAGTATTAAAACCAGAGCAAATAAATAGCTCAGAAATGAAGTGGAAGTGCTTCTCCTCCATGTGGGTGTATTTAGCTTTTGGGGGTTGGGATTCTGCAATGCATTTAATAGCTAGTACCTAGGCCAGTAGTTTTCAAAATATGGTGCCCAAACTTATCAGTACCAACATCATCTGGAAGCTTAAAAATGCACATTCTCAGGCCCCACCACGGATCTGTGGAATGCATAGCCTGGACTTTCACAAGCCCTCCAGGAGATTCTGATGTCACTGATGTTCAAGACCCACTGCTCTGACACTCTGCTGTTCGGTGCAGTCCATGGAGAGGCAGGGGCACCTGGACCCTTGTGAGAACCTCAGAGTGTCGGCACCAGGACATTCGCCTTAAGAAGCCACTCAGCCGAGGGCACTGGCTCATGCCTATAATCCCAGCAGTTTGAGAGGCCAAAACCGGTGGATCCACAAGGTCAAGAGATCGAGACCATCTTGGCCAACATGGTAAAACCCTGTCTCTCCTAAAAATACAAAAATTAGCTGGGCATGGTGGCACGTGCCTGTAATCCCAGCTCCTTGGGAGGTTGACGCAGGAGAATCACTTGAATCTTGGAGGCAGAGGTTGCAGTGAGCCGAGATCGTGCCACTGCACTGCACTCCAGCCTGGGTGACAGAGTGAAACTCAGTCTTAAAAAAAAAAAAAAAGAAGCCGCCCAGGTGGTCCTGATGCATATTAATGTCTGAAAGCCACTGTTCAAAAATTTGAAGATTCGGAGTTAGGAACTTAGCAGTGGGAAAGTATCCTTTACTCAGAGGCCTTCTGGAGGCTGGGCAAGTGAAACTCAGTGGAGGCTTTACTGTTTGTACATCCTCTCAGTTACCTCTGGAATTAAAAGGAGGGAAGAGATACTTAAACTGCTGATTGCAAGCATAGAAAATATATAAGGGCATATTGTGTCTGCATTAAGGGATGGAGAGCAGAGTCATTATCTGGATAAAAGGGCTCTTATCTGAGTAATAAATTATATATATATATATATATATATATATATATATACATATATATATACACACACATATATATATATACATATATATATATATATGAATACATGCACATACATATACATAATTTCCCACAATGATCTAGATGTATTAGGTCAAAACACAGCTTTCAATTCAAAATTTTTTTGTAAAACTCTCCATTTTCGAATTCACTTTTCATGTACAAGCAATGCTAAGATATTTGGGAGGTCTTTTTCTATTAGGTTGTTTTCTACCTTGAATCTAATTTTCTGTAGTATGAATTTTTTTAGGAAGTCTTTTCACCACTGAAAGAAGTTGCAAACTTTTGAGGCTCCCTATAGGGTGATTGTTCTGGTGTTAAGACATCAGTGAGACAAAGCTTTCTGTGAAGTTGGTAAAGTTTGCCCCTTTCCAAGGATTCGGCCCTATTCCACATCTACTAGTGGTGAACCCAGGGACCTGGGAGGAAAAACAGTAGCTGACCAAGTAAAACCTTCTTTGTAAAAATATTTGTAGCATGGAAACGCATGAGAATTAAAGGATTTTTTAAAAAATCCTTTTGAAATCTTTACACAATGTGCCCCCACCCCGTATGTAAATGAGACTGTCACTCCTGTGTTTGTCCACAGCTAGAGTTCCAGATGAACCAGTGTAGTGTGCAATGACAGGAACAGCTGACTCATTAGTAGAGAGCAGTGAAAGGTAATTAACCCTGGGAAAAGTACAGCTGCCGTGCGGGCTGTTCCTTTCTGTAGGATCTGATTAGAAATTAGTGTTAAACCACTGATTCTATTTTTTTTTTTTTTTTTTTTTTCAGAAAAGACTGTCATTGATAATTTACTTTCACTCTCAGGTGTGTCCCTAGAAAAGGTTCTCAAATGTACTTATAAACAAAAGGGCTCAAATCTATAAAGCACTTTCTGATAACAGTAGACACCTGTTTTTCTTGTTGAGGGAGACTTCTTTCAAATGAATATTGTCTGATTATTGAAGATTGGTAATACCCCAACCCCTATTCTAATAGCATGGAAATTACTTGAAAGGATTGTTTTATATAGTTAATAAACTGTAGATAAATACCATTTAATTACGTTTCCTTTTTGTTTTTCTTTCCGTTTTTCCTCCTCTGATGCTTTTCCTCAGGAGCGATGGGAACTCTCCAGCTTAGATCCAGTAGCTTTTAGGGAAGGTAAGTAAAAGCTATTGAAAAATAAACTTTTCCCTCAAAGAAAAAAAATCTCCAACTTTTCAACATCCTTCAAAAACCTGAGACGTTGAGGAATTTCATTTTAGAGGATCAGCAAAGGTGCTTGATTTGGTTAGTGTTGGTATCCTCAGGATAATTTTGGTTATATTCATACAGATATTTTTCAGGAAGTGTTTACACCTGTTCATTCTGATGCATGACTTCATATGTCTGATATTAGGGGCGTTAATATGTAAAACATTCAGAATTAAAATGTATGACTAAAAAATGTGGTGGACAGGATAAAGTCCCCCACAAAAATATCCATGAAATCCCTGAAATCTATGAATACGTTATCTTGCATGGCAAAGGGATGTGATTTAATGAAGTTTGAGATTATCCTATTTGTCTAAAAAAGAAAAACTAATCACATGATCCTGAAGAAAAAGGCCAAAGAATGAGTCAGGGAGATGCGATGTGAGAAGGACTCAAAGTAACCCACTATTGCTGACTTTGAAAATAGAGGAAGCAGGCCATTTGCCAAAAAAGGCAGTGGGCTCTGGAAGCTGGGGGATAGCTCTCAGTTTACAGCCTGCAAGAAACCAGCGGTCTCAGTCCTACAACAGCAAGGAACTGGATTCCACCAACAGCCCAGTGAGTGAGGGAGCGCATTCTCCTGTGGAGCCTCCAGAATGGAATGGAGCTTAACTTGGTTTTAGTCTGGTGAGACCATACCAGACTTCGGACCTCTAGAACTGTAAGATGACAGATTTGTGTCTTTTTAAGCCATCACATTTGTGAACATTTGTTACAGCAATAATAGAAAACTAGTACAGAGAATAAGCCCACCAATAGATGGGACATGTTTTGTAGCTGCTGATCTAAATCCTACAAGTAAATTTCTGTATTTGAATGAAGAAAAACTTTTCTTGAGAGGCTAAGATTGATAGTCTATAAGAATTGGAGTATTGATTTTGTTGATTCAAATGATGGTTTTTGCCAACTCAGAGAGTTCTGGTTTCTACTTTGTGATATCCCTCCTTCCCCAGAAATTCTTTATATGCTATATTTGTAAACATAATACCTGTGTCACCCAAGATGCATATGAGTCCATGCTTTATTGGACTTTTTAGTGAGTCTGTGTTTACTTGAGCATGGGTGAGTGGAATGGAACATCAAGGGATAGAAGGCCAGGTCTCTGCTGCAGAGATCTGACAGGCAAAGAATGCTGAGCCTAGTGCTTGAAAGCAGATGGTGGCCATGTGAATCCTGGTTCTACCTCTTTCTACCTGTGTGAACCCTGGGTAAGGTGGTGAACTCAATTTCCTTCTCTAATCTCACATGTAGCATTGATAATACTTCACCATAGGCAAGCTAAGATGACTAAGTAAGACAACACACATAAATTCTAGCAAGAGTGCCTATCATTCTATGAGTTTGGTAAAGGTGAGGTGTGTTTATTTAGAAAATATTGTGTCGCCTCACCATTTTGATTCAAAAAATAAATTGGCTTTGTCTTTACTTAGGGTGAGTGCCATTTTCTCTCCCATACAAAAGTCATCAGTATGAATATATGGACATGCATTGCTTAAAATAAATGTAGGTGCACAATAGTCAGGTGCACAACAAGTGCTCTTTGAATTTTATTAACATTCTGGAAAACATCAAATGAGTAAAGTGAAGTCTGTGAACTAGGGACAGTGTTATAGTTTAGATGAGTTGAAGATCTTCCTATATAGTTTTCTTTCCAAATTTGGAAAAATAAGGCTATTATTTCTATTTTACATTTAACTTTTCCTGCAAAAGGACCTGTTTAAATCACAAGCCATAACTTTTCATATAAATGAGATAAAAGTAGACGTTGAAAAAAATCTGACCACAAAATCTATTATACTTCACACTCACTCTCCTTTGCATGTTGGGAGCTGATGTTTTCAACATAAGAGAAGACAAAATCGTAAATTCTCCTTAACTGGCATGGCAATCAAACAAACAAAATCTATAGTATTCCAGATGCTAAGATGTCTGGGTTGCTTGCTATTGAAATCCAATTAACAAACAATTATGTCAAGCATCTGAAAAGCGGGGTTTTTTTGCTTATTTTAATTCAATTCAATAATAACATATTGGGCACCTGCTATAGCCATAAAATTATGTTGCATCAAAAGGTCAACGGGATAGCCCTTTGCTTCCATGAGCCCACACCAGCCCAGGGAAGAGAAACTAGACCTGGGCAAGCATAATATCTGGTAGAACATAGTCATCAAGATGACGGTGCTATCAAAACACTATTGGAATATAGAATTCTGGGCGATGCTGTCAACCACAATATGAATGACAAATCACATTTCAGCAGACAGATCTTGCCATTCTGACACTAAAGGGAAAAGTTCCTTTGAAACTTACAAATGAAATCATGAAATTCAAAGCATTTAATTTTAGCTCTCTAATTTGACCATCAAGTCTCTGACCCTCTTGTAACTATATAAAAATATGGCCTTAATGCATTGTTTAACCAAGCCAACTACAATTTCGACCACTGGTGTCCTTTCAATTGCTCTTTGGGGACCTTACTTTATTCTTGTCACAGTTCTCCGAATCTCTCTAGGGATGAATTTTTTTAGGAATCACCATTTTCTGGAAGCTTTTCCAGTCTGGTCTAAGTCTGTGCTCCCATTCTTTTTTCTGCCTCCCTCTGTAATAATGCCTGGCACACTATATTGGAATATTCAACTTTCTGGTTTGAGCTCTTGAGAACAAGAGTTGTGCTTTATATACCCTTTTATGCCCACTGTCTAGCATGCAAAGCCATAGAATTCTTCTCAATAAGTGTGTACTGAACCAATAAAGAGTAAATTCTTAGGAGAAAAATACTTGTACTTTAAAAAATCTGTATTAAATTAAATACTGTAGTGACAATAAAATCCAAGGATCATTCTGCAAAAATCCAGTGCCCCACTGGCCTCCACAACTGAGTCACATCATTTGCTTTGCAAATTTCAGTATATTCTCCCATTCCATATTTCATAGTCAGGTAATGAAGATAAATAATTATATTTTTATCTTAATTCAAAACAAAATATGAGGAATATTTTATAAAAAGCAGTTACTGTTGGGAAAAAGAGAAGACTTTCTAATAAAATTCTAAAGAATCTTTTAAAGATGGATAAAGAAAATGGAAAATGTCTAAAGCTATCACGTGCATTGTGTAATAATCTGTATGATGAAATAGCTTAAATAGAGAAAATTCCCTTTATATAGTAAAAAGCTTTATTTGTGAAACAATTGCTCTTTGAACTTCATTAAAAATGTTTTGACATTGTGAGTTTGTTTAGTATAGATTTACTCAAAATAGCACATTTAGTTGCAACACAGGCCTTGAAGTTAAGTGGTTAGTTTAATAAAACAGACTTCCATAGTTACCACAGGAAAACAGAGAATAATTTTTATGTCTTTGGAAGCCAGGAAGGGGCTTTAGAGAAAAGATTAAGCAAACACACCCAGGCAGGTTCGTTATGTGCGGCTTCATACCCGATTGGCTTTTTAAAAGAGGAAACTTAATAAAACAGGAAATTAAAGTTTTCCCACTAAAATCTATGGAAGCACATTAAGAAGCCTGAACTGTCCCTTTCTCTAGGTCTTTCCAAGTAGATTCTGAGTCAGTGGGAAAGCTAGTTTAATCAGACATCTCTGTGAGATGCGCTTTTTGCTCATAGTATTTTGCTAATAAACCATGTCACAAACAAGTGCTTAAAAATGCCACCCCAAAGACAGCAAGGCATTGCTCTGCGTGGCGAATCATAAAATCTTAGGTCTCACTTTACCATTCATGATCAACGTTTTGATGAAAGGCCTGGTGGAAGGAAAATTGAAATCCATGCTAGTGAAGATGTCTTCTTGTGCCAGCTTCATTGTTTTCTCAGTTTAGCATGGAGATGTGCTCTCTCTGAGTCTTAATGGAAGTCACTATTGCTCTGTCCTTTAGTGCATCTAACCCAAGGAGTTCTTCACAGTTGACTGTTGAGAAACAAAACGATGTGGTTTCTAGTATCTCACCTTCAGCTCACCGGCCTTTAAAGCAGCAGTGATTAACAGGACTTTTACAAAGTTTCTATGTAGTTACAAGGACAGTTTCAATCTTCTGTCATTTTTTTGCATTAGCTATGATTATGCTTTTACCACAAAAATGCATTTGTTTTAAAGGTAACAATACAGACTGGGAGAATAGCTTATGTTTCATCTATATTTATCAGCACTCACTGTACATTTGTGTCTTCATTACCAGGAAATATTAAGGGACATTGTGCCATCTATTCCTGTTTACAGTTTATTATGCAGAGATAGGAAACACTTAGCATGTAAAATGAATGTAGAAATTATTCCTGGATAGAAACACGGACATTTCCCACTCGTTGGCTCTTTCTCCTCCATCACCGGATCAGAGTGTAATTGTCAGTAATCAGGCCTGCTTGCTGCTGATAAAACCACTCTGAATGCTAGCAGCCTTCTTTGTGTGATGACTCAATTATTCCAGAAGTGCCTCATCAAATCTGCCCCATCAGCTGGGCTAATAAATAAGGAGAAGAAACTGGCCCCCCAAAGCAAATTATAAATCCATTTGCATTAACCATTTCGCTGGTCCATGATCTAGGCAGAAATAAGCATGGCAGATTGTGTTAAGCTTATTTGAATATGTTTATAATGTTTACAGCATGCAACTTCTTTTTTTTCCCACAAGGTGTTAGAATTATCAGTCATGAATGGCATCTAAATGCAGTTATGTTAATTACAGCAAGGCTTTAAGTATCTTCGAGGGCTATTTTGTTACTTAAATCAGGTGAAAGTTAAATCATCTTGCAGAGAGAAATATAGGTCTTGCATAAGTTATTGGAATTGCTTCAGAGCTTAAGGAGAAAAGATCTATGTTTTATTTTTACAGGGAATGGAAGGGCAAATACAAATACTGTTATGCCTACTAGTATAAGTACAATTACTTCATATCGATCACAGTGGAAACCACAAGTTATTGTGATGCTCTGTATGACTTCAGCAATCTGCAAAAACAAAAATTATATTTTTTCTTGGAGGCTATCAGAATTGCTATAGCATTCCCTGTACTGAAAATTCTTTGAAAGGTTCTGTAAGGCAGAGATTTAAAAAGCTGGGCAAACTAGTAAAAATCATGTAAATTTGTCCATGGAAATTGTGTGCATTGACAAATTTTATTCTTCTAAATGACAAACTATACTGAATAACAAGAAGTTTTGTGTGTCTATTCGAACTTCAGCCATCACTCGGGGGAAGCAAATCATGTTAAAAGGTGATCAGGAAAAGTAATTTGCTTGCTAATATCAAAGAACTCATCTCTTTGAATATTCAATGATTTGAAATCTGACACATCCTCCCTAAAAGTAAGCAAGATACCATAGACCCACTTTGCCATGGGAGATGTTTTTCCTGCAGAGCGTTTCCAGTTTTGCTGAAGCTCTTGTTTCTACTCCTGCTGTGATCAGGGGCCTAATTATGGGCTGGTGGTAAAAATGAAGTTTATGGTCAACGAAGATTGTTTGTCTTTGCCTAAACATCTTAAATGAAATTCACTGCTTATCTTCATTTGGTCCAGCCAATGAAGAATATGCCCTAATATCAACCTGGAAGGCTAGGCAGAAGAAAGTCATTTAAGTGGCAAAAGGCTTACATAAGTTTTGTTCATCAACTTCTGAGCATCTAATCTCTTGCTATGTTGAAAATACCAATTCTACTGCTGATTGATTAGGAACTCCAAAATAAAAAGTTTAACTCTTCGTTAGAAATTTAATGGAGCAAAATGGGTTATATAAACTTGACTGTAAGTTAAATGATCATACTGATGAATATAAAAATAAAGTCAGAAACTGGGGACTGTAAAGAAATTGTCTTACCATTCGAAAAATGGAACCAGGCAAGGATAATCCTCTCTTTTGCATCATTCCAACTAAGGAACAATTGGTGACGATATTACCGTTAGAGTGATTAACAGCTTAATCTGTTGTAAACTGTGGAGATAGGGCCTCAAGGGATAGCAATACTAAGGTAAATGTGCTAAGATTTTTATGTTTACTTATTAAGAAACCAAATCTCAGAGTGGTCTTTGGACTCTGTATCAACATTATGAACTTCTGAGTGGACACTGTGGTTTATATCAGAACTGCAGAATGACCTGATTCCCTAGGTATGCAAGTTCCAAAATGAAATTGGTGATGGTGATGACTTCATATTAGTTACTATGGTACAGGGCTGTGAGTGCTACACACATCTCATAGTAAACTCATTTGCACTTTCAACAAATTTTTCACTTTGAGTTTAGTTTGGAGGATTTAAAAAAAAAATTACACCCTTTGGAACCATAAGTCAATTTTTTTTTTGAGACAGAGTTTTACTCTGTCACCCAAGCTGGATTGCAGCAACACAATCTTGGCTTACTGTAACCTCTGCCTCCTGGGCTCAAGTGATTCTCGTGCCTCAGCCTCTTGAATAGCTAGAATTACAGGTGTGCGCCACCATGCCTGGCTAATTTTTGTATTTTTAGCAGAGCCGGGTTTCACCATGTTGGTCAGGCTGGTCTCAAACTCCTGGCCTCAGGCAATCTGACCCCTCAGCCTCCGAAGTGCTGGGATTATAGGCATAAGCCACCACACCTGGCCAAGGACCCATAAGTAAATCTATGATTCTCTTTGGCCATACAATTAACATGCATATGATTATCAGTTTAGGTCATTCATTCTACCTGATAAAATGCAATCTGATATACTGTGTCTATTTTTGAAACACACACACACACACACACACACACACACACACACACACACACACACCAGACTCATTACCTTTGTAGCACAGGTTTAAAGAACCGTTTTTCTTAGAAGCAATACTCACCCATGAAGCAGCCGTAAAGGACTGAGAGTCCCTAATTATTCGCAGATAGTAAAGTGGACAAAGTAGTGCTTCGTGATGACTCCCTTTAACACGTGAAGCCATGCCGTCATCAGAGAGTACACTTAAGAATTGAGTCGTACATTTGGTCACTCACCTTGCTTGTCATAGCGTTTCCTCTTTTAAGATTCCTTTTTCATTAAAAAGTGTGTTGCAATGCAAACGTGTTCATCTGCGTAGGCGGGGGCTAAAACTAACTGTTACACGTTCTGGGAGCTTAATCGAGATTCTGAGTCTTAGGTTAACTGCCTTCAAAAATATGCATACTGCATGAATATTTTGGTAAGTCCTTAACTTTCATAACATTTAAGATCAAAATCAAAAAGTATGGCGGTTAACAAAAATGTTCTTTGAAGGTATCTCGTTGATCTAACAGTGCACATGCAGGGGCTGGAGGGATCCGACGTCAGGAGCAGATTCCTTTTGGTATCTGCCAAGGGTGTGCTTCCAAACAGCAGGTGGGTGGAGTTATTAATGATAGACACATGGATGGAGAGCCTCTGCGGGGCTCCTCGTTTACATTTGTGTTTTGGTGTGCTTAGACTTCATGAGCTCTATTGTGTCAAATCATATTTCTAAACTTATATTTTGTCAGTGCACTTCTCCAAGCCGATCTCAGCTGTGCTCCCTTCACTCTTTTCCCCAGGGAGGGGAGCCACGGCAGATGGGGTTAGGGCAGAGGGCTGATGCATCTGACAGCAAACGGCCGGGCTGTTGAGTGGAAACTGTGAGCGTCAGGAAGCTACTTTTCCCCTGAGAACCAACTAACCACTGAAGAAAGTTGAAAATGAGCCCTTTGAGAAATGCTATTAAAAGTAGTAAAAAATTGCAATTGTGCAGATGATGTGCTGCTGTGTGCTTATTCGAATGCTAATGAGTTTGACATTAGGGAACTCAGAGGTTTTACAGCTACTCCCTTATGTGATTCAGTTCTTTATTGGCAATCTTTGAGAAAATAAATGGAAAATGTATTGCTAATAAATACATAACACGATAGGGTATTAGACAAAAAGCCATTACTTTCAGGATTTAGAAAGAGCTTTGTTTGCCAGTGTGACTGTTTTCCAGGATCTTTTGTTTTAGGTTAGTGTGTGGGAAACAAAGGGAAATAGGCAGGTGGAAAGCTTCAGAACTCTTTCTGAGCTGAGGGCGCAATAGAATAGGCCAAAAACATTGGAGAGGAAGCCCCCCTTTTTTTTAGTGGCAATCAAACGCAAACTAAGAATTCCCAAGCTCCCGTGCTACTTTTCAATTCTTACATTATGTGCAGTAATCTGCTCTATCACTTGAGAGTTTTATCTCCATTTTTCCCCAGGAACTACAGTTGCTGACTTGAGTTGAAGAAGCATCTGCTTAATGTCTGGTCAAATCCTACAAGAAATACACAACTCTATGATTAAAAAGCTGAGCACTTTGATGTACTGCAAAGGGTAGAGAAGGCAGGACAGTAGAAATCTTCTGCAAGGAAGGTTGGTGGCTTGTGTTTTAAAATATTAGAACTGCCAGACATAAACATTTTAAATGTGCATGGATACATGCGGTCTTTGTATAAATTGGCTCCTCTAGTATGTTGAGTGCATGACACTGAATTGCAAAGTTTTCTCTCAAGGACCAATTGGCCTGATGAAAACTGATTCTGAGCACATCCCTGGGACCATATCGAGATGAGGCAGCTCTGTGTATTATAACTCAACACAGAGTAAACCAAGAGCAAATCATTTCATTGGATAAGTTAAAACGTTAGCAAAAAGTTGAGTATCATTTTTATGATGGACTCATTAAAAAGAACTCTAAGTAACGAAAGAATGCATTTGGAATCTACCTTTTGTGGCCTCTGGAGTATAGTACATTCCAGATGTTGTCTCAACTTTTTATTTGGGTGGTTAGAAATAAAAATAATGGTAATCATCATTGAGAGTCCCTCTTATCTGATTTCCCAACTAAATTGAAGAACTAATAGAGAGGTAGGTAGATCGAGAGATAGATAGATAATTTGATAATAAAGACAAAAATAAATTTGGCTTATCTTAAAAAATAAAAAGAGATTTTTCCCATTGATACATAGTATAAAAATTGTCATTCTGTTTGTACTCTAGAACAACCAAACTATAGATAAGTGTCAACACTTCGTTGATTGTTTGCTTGTTTATTGCTGCTCTTCTATTTATTTGTCCAGCCTGATATGCTTTTCTTGTTTGATTTCTTATCTCAATAGAATGAATTTCAGGATTTATCACTAAATCAGACAAAGACATTTATTTAGTCCCTCTGACACAGCAGGGCANTATGCCAAATAAGAATAGACAGAGACATACAGTATAGGTATCTATAGATACACCAATAAAGTGCTGGGTAGACCTGGAGAAAAAGAGAGGTAAGACAGCATTTTTTATTTGTTAAAAAGTAGAACACATTGAAAGAAAATGAATTCCATCAAAGAATGTATATAAAACCTCTCCTCTACAATAGGTCTTTCTCTGTGGATTCACTTACAAATTTGTTAGTGCTGAATTTAGAATTGTGATTTTTGTCAGAAACACAGCCATTTAATATTTTAAAATATTAAATAGATAAAGTCCTTTGAGCCTACAAGCCTTTTGGCATATTGATTGGTATGTGTTATGTGTTCACACATGTTTGCCTTTAAAGAAAATTTCATTGTTAAAATGTTTTTCAAAATCCAGTTTACATTCATTCGTGTTAGAAATTAGTTTGTTTATGGGTTAAGAGTAAATAAGCGAGATTTTAACAGCATAATTTTTTTAAAAGTACTATGGATGACTTCTGGAGTGAATGTATGCAAACACTGAAAAGTAAGGAATTGAATTATTCTTGAGAGAAATCTATTTCAGTTGATGTATCCCTATATGAAGGAGTTTGATTTCTACACTGACATATTTTGCAACAGATGCATCTCAAAATATCAGCAAGAAAAAAATTTTAAAGGCCCTTTTAGTGTGTTACTTTCCCTGAGTTATCTTTAAACCAGGAATATTAAATATCTATATATATCTATATATATCTATATGAATGTATAAACCCTCTTCTGAAACATAAAGCTGGACATTGCCCCCTAATGTCACAAAGCTGTGACTCTGAGGCTGTGGTACAGTGACTAATAGAAATCCTTGGCACAAGTTGGTTACCTAAGGGAATAATAGGGCTATTTGCTGGAGTCGTTTGGCAAAACGACACCAACACATGGCTTTGGTTGATATTCAGCATTGCCAGTTGCACAAAGTTGCAGGATGAAGTCTGCACCAGCAGTGACAACTCAGAAATCAGAAGGGGGAATCAAAACCAACCGTTCACCTTATAATGCTACCCAACCTTGTTTCGGGTCTCAGATTTCTTTTATGGCAATGCATTTCCAAGAAGCTCTAGAAAATTTCCTTTGAAAATCATCTACTATAGGGGGAATGTGCCTACTCATGGCCCTCAGGAAGAGCTACTTCCCAGAAAACTGTACTTAAAATGATAGCAGACTGAACCTACTTTTCCTTTTGAGTTTGGGGTGGGAGGGATTAGGGGAGACCAGGAGAAGGATCATAAATTCAATTCTTCAATTCTTCAGCTCTGACTATAGAGCCAAAGATAGGACGATAAGAGGTATATGAACACAGAGCATTGAAATCAAGAATAGTGTGCAAATAAAAGATGAAAAGTTCTGAAAATTATAAATATGTCATCATGGATGGTGTAAAAAAGACATGGTTTTGTTACAGTTTAGTTTTTTGTTGTTGTTGTTTACTTTCTGAATTTGCTCCTATTCTTCTTGAGTTATTAATAAATGTATGAAAACAAAACTAGAAAAATAAGAAGAGGGGAAGAACAGAGAAAAAACATACTTAAACATTCTTGGTATTTCTTGCCACAAGTCAATGAGCATCCTTTTAAAACTGCAGCTCATTTCTCCCATGATTTCTTGCGTAACAGGTAAATATTTCTGCTTCCATTGTGAGCTGCTCCAAAGCTCTGTTTAAAACAAAATGATCCCAGAATCATCAAAAGAAGGGGCACTCAATGTAAGATTCTTTGTTCTTCAGTCTGGCCAAATTTCAGTCCAAGATGCTGGCATCATGTAGTTGTTTGGTTTCTCTGGGCCTAGCCATTTCCAACTGCCTGAGTTTTTCTTCATCATTTTTTAAAAAATGTGATTTTTGAAAAGGAAGCGTCCACTGTAGATAAAGTGTTCCTCATGGAGAGGACCTCAGCAACTCTTCTCAGCAGCCACAGATCTTCTTCCCACCATTGCTGTGAGTCCCCAGGAGTGAAATGACATCTCACAAGAGCAATCACAATGACAGAACCACACTGGCAGGTCAAAAATCTCAGGAGATGAGCACAGCAAAATCTCTTTCAAAAGGGAGCTGACTGCAAGTTAATGTGTGTGACTGACTTCTCAAATTAAGAGGAGCAGCCAGGCATGGTGGCTTATGCCTGTAATCCCAGCACTTTGGGAGGCCATGACTGGTGGATCACTTGAGGTCAGGAGTTCAAGACCAGCCTGACCAACATGGTGAAACCTCATCTTTACTAATAATACAAAAAAAATTAGCTTGGTGTGGTGGCACATGCCTGTAATCCCAGCAACTCGGGAGGCTGAGGCAAGAGAATCGCTCTAACCCAGGAGGTGGAGGTTGCAGTGAGCCGAGGTTGTGCCACTGCTCTCTAGCTTGGGTGACAGAGCAAAACTTCATCTCCAAAAAAAAAAAAAAAAAAAAAAAAAAGAGTAGCTACCTGCATGAGATACCTAACTAGACAGTGTTAAGATTAATTTTATAAGGGTTTTCAGAAAATGCCCCCAAAACATTGTGGTCACCGCGACATTTTCTACAAATATTGAGAAACTCAAGACTACTTACAAATGTGTATTATAAATATATATTGAGGTTGTTAATGTCTAAAGCCTTATTGATAGAAACAAAACCTCAACATAACCAAGGGATTTCTTATGTTCAGTTTTTTAAAAAGCAATTAAATTTTTACTTGGACAGCTGGGTTTTGTTTTGTGTTTTTGTTTTTGTTTCATTTTCCATTAGGTTAAAATAGAATTTTAAGCGAAAAATAAAATCTAAGGGAAATAAAACCTCCCCACATGTCAGTAATTGGCTTGTGTGAATGAAAGCACAATTGAGTTTATGAATTCTATGTCCTGTTCCTTGAATCTCTTCCCTCCCACAAAACAGCAATTCTAGGACTTTCTCTTCAGCCCAAAAGAAGTTACCAGATCTGTGCACAGGGGCGATGTGGAAGAGACCTGCTTATTGCCCCTGATGTAAGCGCCAGTGAGAAAAGACTTCAAGTACAAGTACTAGGAAATCACTTTATACATCTGTTTATAGGTTTGTAAGTACATCAAGTTATTAAATGAGAGCTTTCCAAATTCAGCCCAAGAGTTCAATTTCATTTTCTGGTCATTTTTCTTCCTCATTGCCTATCTGCTTATTTCCATTGTTAGTTCTTGCATGTTTTCCTCCAAGTCTTGCCTCTTGGCCTTCTTTATTTTATACATCTCTTTTCCTCTTGCCATTTCACCTTGTGTTCACTCCTCTCCCGAGAAAACGGGGACATGAAGCCCTTTTCAAAGTTTTTTTTATGGCATTGTTAAGTATTAGAGACTGAGCAAGAGCCACTTTTCCCCCCTTTTTATGTAAATATTATGCATAATAAGTTGATACTTATCTTTTAAACTGAACTTTTTTCTTAAAGTAGTTCCAAGTTAGGGAAAATAAGAGTGGCAGAGTTTACCTTTATTGTTCTTACTCCTGTTGAGAAGCAGATTCTCAAAACCTGGAAGAACCCATTATAGAAATCTCAGAATATATCTTCTGTCGTTTTCAACTACAATGGGATGTATGAGAATGAAGCACATAAATGCCCTAAGAAATCTGGAGAGGGACAGCTTTTAAAAAAAATAAAACCTCTGTTTTGAGAAAAGAAATGACTCATTAGGTTTTACAGAATTAATTGCAAGCTTGCCAGTAGTATTCGGGGCTTAAGCAATAAAGACGATCAAGTCATCTCTTCCAGGGGGAAAAAAATCAAAGTTCCCAAGAAGTGTAATTTTCAAGACTGCAGTACAAGTTAGGTTGATTTATTGTATCACACCATACTCATTTGCCTTGTCTCTAATTCTGGAAGACTTTGAGAGAATGATAATCTACCTCCATCCCACCCCAGGGGCCTGAACACACACACAGAAGTAGAAATCTTTTCATTTTTAATGACCCATTACTTGGACAAGGTACTTATTGAATATGAGGTCTGATTTTACAAAAATTCAACCTACCCACTGGCAATTTATTGATGTTCATGAGAACAATCCAAATGAAGAATACTTAAAATATCTACTCCCATGGACAAGGTTCTAGAAACCAAATTCTGCTTTTGAATTGAAATCTATGAGAAGAAAAGAACCATCTCACGAATGATAAACTCTCCACACTGAAAAACACATATGCCTTTGGTTTCTTACGTTCCTATTCCCCAGTGAACCCCAGACATAAGGAGACACAATGTAGTAACTTTTGGTTTTGTTTTTTTTTTTAAGTGTGAAGAAGGGGAAGCAAGTGAAACAGTCAAGTTGTATGTTACAGCCTTGCTCCATTTCACTCCTACAACTTGACCCACAAGTTAAATTTGAAAACTAGTTCTACTTTTAAATATGCTTGTATAGGATATGTATATGCTACATCAACAAGAGGACAATAGCTCAACAGAACACAATTATGAGACCAGCATTCCAAGCACAGTCAAAGGGAGGTCCATGAATATTTATGTATCCCTTCCGATGACTTTAGTGGGGAGCGGCTGCCTGGAGTGGTGACAAGGCAACCATGCCCTTGGGTAGCTGAACTGCAAAATAGAATTCAGCTTAAAGCTGGTGTAAAGAAGATTGAACTTAAGTATGCTTCTGGAAGTATGCTTTTTTGTGTGTCCACTGGTACTCTTTGCAGGCTGTGTTTCAGTTTTGGTAAAGAAACTCACAGAGTTCATCCTTGCCTTTTGGGTAAATCTTCAGAGTGGTTAGGGGAGTTAATAGTGTCCATGTGGCAAGATAACAATAAATTGGTGTTGCTCTGTGGAGGCTCACACATAGAAGTGGCTTCCTCAGAAATATGTGTTGGTTTTCATCATTTTAACTCTCACATGTTACTGATCTCTTGTAATCCAGTTATTCATTTAGCACGTGAAGGGACATTCGCTTGAGTTGAGCCACTCTGTATGCAACAGAGATACTCACGAGAGGAGGGGGATTTCACAACGCAGTGCTCACCATCCTGAGTAAACCAAGCCATTTTTATCTTAGGCAGTGTCACATCTGTCATAAACTCATGTGGTTTGAAAAGAAGGAAAATCGACAGGAAAAAAAATCACCTCTGTTTCATTGTTGTTTTCTTTTATTGTGTAAAGTATTCATAACAATGCACCATTTTATTTAGACTATAGCCACTGCTGTTCAGCAAAGGCAGTGAACACTTTGTGTTTGCTAGTTTAAAAAGCAGTTCAACGATTGGTGTGGTGTTTATTGTGAAATGATGACAAAAGAGTTCTGGTGGTTTTAATAGTTTTAGCTTACGAGAGCTGTCGTTAATTTTGTCTGCAGTGTTGCAGGTGAAAAAATGCACAATGGATAAATAGTCTATATTGGTTTAACTGAACATAATATATAGTGTGTTCTGGAGTTGTTTGTCTCAATAGACTATAGTAATCAAAAGTAATGAACCTATTATGTGCAGGACCTTGGAGAGCGTCGAATGGCAGTAAAAGTGTGGCACATAAAAGGTTTATTAAAGGAAATTAAAGTCCATCATTGCCACACCTGCTCCCCTATTATAAGTCTATGGCAGGTCAGTGCCTTCAATCACAACTCAGCCTCTGAGAGCAGAAATGCAGCTCCCATTACCATTGCAGTCACACCACATCGGAGCTAGTGTCAGGATTTAAGGATGGGAGCCACTGAGTGCACCTTCTGCCTGCCTCTGATTTTCAACAAGCAAAGCAACTTATTTATATTTAAAAATTCCTTCTGATCATGCGCAGAAGTGAATTAAACTAAGAGATGATTAGCAGATTCCAGTGAAATGGATGGGTGTATCAAGGTCAGAGTCTGAAAACAACTCTTTGCATCCCTTTGATAATTGATTTGATGCCATTTAAAATACTTAATGATGTTTTGGGGAATCTGATACTGACACATATATCACTCAAATTTCACCTTCCTTATGTATTTGAATGATTGTAACTGGTATTTATTCTGAAGTTCTGAGAGTAAACTTATGTCACTATTGATAATCAAAATTTCTAATGGTATTTTCTGGGGGTATTTCAGGGATTTGTCTTAATGGTGCTTTTTTACATGGGGAATCTTGTTTTTCCATCTTAGAAAGAAATATGTATTAGGAAGAGTCTGGAAATGAAGAGGGACTTAGGTTTTAGCAAATCGGTCTGAAATCTTTTGGTTTGACATTTGTGGTTTTGTCTCCTTCACAGCCACTGTTAATGAGACGAGCCTTTTTCTATCTTTGTAATGCCAGAAGTGTTTGAGTCACTTCAAACCCTTGTGGACAAGGACGTCTGCCCTCTTGTCGCTGTTCTCTCTGGTTTCCAGCAACTGTAGATGTATTTCCAAAGCTGGTGGTGTGTGGGGGGAGTCAGCGACGTACTATAGAGCCGGGCTGTGGGTCAAGAGCATGGAAGGCTACTGTTTTTCATAATGACCTTCAGAGCTTCTAATTACACATTTTCATATTTTGGTCAATGTCAAAGGAATGACCTCAGGACTTTGTGTTCATGTTATAGATGGATGCAGAGGCTGAAGATAAAACACTGTGTACTCGCTCTAAAGGAACCGAGGGTGAGTTAGCAAGCAGGTTCTATGACACTACGCGCACCACACCATGAAATGTGAGCGTACCAGTGCTCAGGCCCTCATGTGCAGTTAGAATGATTGCAACTTTCTCGGGGCTTCTTTCTTCAAATCAAGCCAGGACACTGGCTCTTGGCATGGAAAGGCAAAATACTATGAACCAGGAGTTAAAGGACTCAGAAAAGTCCAAATGATATATCATGCTAATTTTTACAAAATGCAATCATGAGTGGATTTGAACATCACAAAAGACAGCATAAAGTCCAGCCAGTGAAGGATGTTTCATGGAAACCTTCAAATTATGGAAGTGACCTTTAATGGCCAAGGGAAATACCGAATTGTTAGTTTATTGCCGAAGCAGGTTTTAATTTTTATGTTGTCTAGGCTCCCAACCTAAACTTAGTTCAAGTAAAATGATGATGTTTGTTTTTTGACTGTCTCTGCTGGGAATTTCCAGCAGCTCTGCAAAGTGATGTTTGGAAGGTTTAACTTGCCGGTTATCCCTCTCTTTTTGTAACCAACAGATGGTAATGTAATATTGAAATATAAACAGGCCCTTGATGATCTAAACATCTGGAAAACAGGATTGACTGGCAATAATACCCCTTAAGGAAAATAACTTTTATTATAATTAGCTATATTTTTGTGACCCTTATTTCTAAGTGGAAAACTGTAGGTTCACCACAGCTTCTGAAAACACTCTGGATAGCTATTTCCCATCCTCCTCACCCCACCCCACTCAGAGTCTACCTCGCGGAGGAAGAGCCGTGGTACAGCCGTGACCTTGCAGCCCTTTGGAATTGTGTAGAGACGTACATTTGACAGCGGCTGATCTAATGGAATGCTTTCCTCCTCTGTATATGTAGTCAAGGCAATTACTTCCTGTTTGAGCAAAGTCCAGAATCCCCCAATTTTTAATAAATTCAAGGATAATTCTTTTCAGTTAAAAATTTATTCTTTTTAATAAATTCAAGGCCATCATTCACCATGGTAACCAAAATACAAACAGAATGCTGTGCACCTATGACACTTTTCTCTACCTAAACAGAAATTTTGTGCTGCATTATCTTCCACTCTTACTTTAAATTAGTTTTAAAGTAACCACGTGATATATCCTAATATTTGGAATGTAGTATTTCTAAACAATAACTTTTTTATGGAGCAAACTTCTCAATAGGATACCAGCTTAAGAAAAGCAGTCCATCCCACTCTTTGGAATAAGCTATGCCTGACATAAATATCAGCATGCTAGAGCTAGTATTTGGATTATTGGAATTTCTTATTTTGACTTCTAAAAGCACACTACTCTGTCATACTTTTAAAATGTGGGTGTTTTTTTTTAATTTGCAATTTCTTTTGGACTTCAAATTCCTCTGGCACAGGCATGAACACCCTTAATAGAGCCAAAATGTTCTAGAAATGAAACAACTGTTTCTCGTGAGGCATGAGTAATCTTTAAAACCACCTGTTGTCTCTCAATATGCTGCTTACCCTTGTGTAGGCAGGTATTTATAAACATGAACTTCTTTAGTTCCCATCATTTTAGTCAGAAAAATCAAAGCTGCTTTTCCTGTAAGTTCTTCACTTTTAAAAGGTTGGTGATATTAACATGGTGGAAGCTCATTCTTCCCTTTCTATATGGAGGCAGTTTACGAGTAAAATCATGGGATGTATTTATTTAGTAAAGCTTTACCAGTTTTTTTGAATAGGTGTTTAATATCAATAAAAATATAATCTTGGGATTCTTTCTGAATAATATTTTGACTAAAAATAAAATGTATTTTAAAATAATCGGATTCATCTGTGCTCCTGTGAATTTTCAATGAATCTCTCAGGACAGGTACATGGAAATCCAGTCTATGATTACCAGGCCTCAGGGTCACCCAAGGCACTAAACCCACAGTCAGTCTATTGCCGGCCATATCCGTCTGTCCTCTCATCTCCAAAGAACCAAAACAAGAAAAGATAGATCCACCCAGTGAGAAACTTATTGGTTGTTACCTCTAGGTGAGGGAAAAGTTTCCTTTATACAGTTTTGAAAATCATCAACTGATCGAGTCTTTTTTTTTTTTTCTTTTTCGTCAACAGTGCCAATGGATTCACTAATCCAGGAGCTCAGGTAAGATTTGCGGAACATTACTTTTTTTTCTCATTAATGCTCTTTGATTATTCAAATGACTTGTACTTCTTAAGCCTCAGAATACTTGTTTTAGCAGAAGGAACTGGCTAAAGGGTTTTTTTTTTTTTTCCCATCCAAACGCTGTCTGTGCACCAAGAGGGCAGAGGAGAATGATGGTACTGATAAATGATGCAGAAAAACTCCATCTATGGTATTAATGACATAACAAAACAACATTTTGCTGTGATGTGAGTGGTGGCCCACTTTTCTTCATCAAGTATGTGCTGCCTTGGTGCGCACCTCACATGCGGTTGGATTTCACACTGATGGTCAGGGAAGGGCTGAGCTGTTACCATGAACCTGATGGATGGATAACCCAGATCCTAAATTATCCACTTCTTGCATTAAATAGATGATTCCATCAGGACACTAATTTTTTTAACCTAGACATGGGAACATGATGTGACCAATAGATTTTTTGAGTGGGTCCGTGCATTTTCATCATGAATAGTGTTGCTACTGTACCTCAGGCAATATTGTGAAAAGTCCATCTTAACAGGTTTTCCAGGATTAATTCTAATTAGATTTTCTTTCAGAGTCTGTTATAAAAAAGTATATGTTTTTAAGAAGAAACACATGCAGATGACACATTTTCTGTCAGGAACAAGATGATCGCTCTGTACATTCTCTGCATGTGCTATTGACAACCTAGCAAGTCCCCAATCCATTACTTAGTCCACCTTTCCAGAAACAGCGGTGGTCTGTACCTGTTCCTCAGGGAAATGTTTGAAAAACAGAGGATGTATAAGTGTCTAACACACTTGAACTTTGTCAGGTATGCAATTTACACAGTTCTTTCTCCAGGCAACTGGGCTTGTGATTCCACTGAAACCCGGGCCGTCACCATTGCTTCCATGTGGCTTATGATCGCTTTCATGGCCTCGGTTCATTTACATATCGAAACACCTATCTGCTAGCATTCATGCACATACTCTTCTCTGTGGAGTTTGTCAGTAGGGAATCCATGGCCCTACTTGTGTAATCAATTTTGCCTTAAGAATTTATTTTATTTATTTTTATTTATTTTTGAGACATGGTCTCAAACAGGGTCTCAGTCTGTCCTCCCAGGCTGGAGTGCAGTGGTGCGAACATGGTTCACTGCAGCCTCAAACCCCTGGGCTCAGGTGATCCTCCTGCCTCAGCATCTTAAGTAGCTGGGAGTACAGGTGTGTGCCACTACACCTGACTAATTTTTGTATTTTTAGTAGAGACAGGGTCTTGGTATGTTGCCTAGGCTGGTCTCAAACTCCTGGGCTCAAGGGTTCCTTCCACCCTGACCTCCTAAAGCTCTGGAATGAACAGGAGTGAGCCACCACACTTGGCTTAAGAATTTTAATTTTGATCAGGAGGCTGAGGCAGGAGAATTGCTTGAACCCAGGAGGTGGAGGTTGCAGTGAGCTGAGATTGCGCCACTGCACTCCAGCCTGGCACCTGGCAACAGAGCAAGACTGTTTCAAAAAAAAAAAAAAAAAACTCCTACGTTTGGACAGGGTTTAACTATTGGATAGCCTGGCTTATTTAAATTATTACCTTTAAAATTTGCTCTTATTTAAAATTCTTATCGTTCTGGAGTCTTTATTTATGTCCCTTGCAGAATGGTCAAGAGAAGCTTAAAATGACCCAGTGCTCCAAGTAGGGGTCATGTCAGCAGTCCCTGGAGTGGTTTCTTGGTTCTTGCTCTAGAATCAGTGTACCTGTGGACACGAGGCCACTTACTTAGTGAGGGACCACAGAGTCTTTTAAAGGAATCAAGCCATTCGGAGAGAAAAAAAGGCCTTAATTTTAGTGATGTTTCTTGAAAACAACTTTTACACAAGAGAACTGCTAAGGAACTAATGTGCGTGCATTGGCCTAAGAAGAAAAATACAATTCATAGAGAAAAAGGAAGATATTAGCAGAGAGAAGCAAATTGTGGGAAAAAATGCTTGCTGTAGCCTATGTGGAGAAATAGAAATTACTGTCTGAGCATGTCATTAGCATTGATAATTATAATAAGCTAATATTTATTGGGGTCCTATGTGCCAGACACTGTTGAGCTTTCCTTACCTCTCTGTTATCTCACTTAATCCTTCCTAAGGCCTTATAAGGCAGAAACGATGATATTTCAGTTTTCAGATGAAGAAAGTGAAAATAATTAGTGAAAACAGCCCAAGGCTACATGACGGTTAGGCAATGCAGGCTTCTGACTCAAAGGCCAGCTTCTCACCCACCAGACTCATCTTTCCCTCACACAATTCATACCCTTTAGAGTGTAAATCAAAAAGTGATTTAAGCAACCAGATTTTTCAGTCTATATTTTTAACCCATACGGTTTATCTTTCAAACAACCTAGTTTTCTTAAATTTGGACAAATAATTTATTTTAATTTAAGATAATGTTTTCTATTTTCCCAATTTTCCGAAGATTATTTTTTCTCAGATATTTCATTTTACCTAATTTGTTATTAGAGTAACCCAGAAAGCTGATGGTAATTGCTGGGAAAATATAGAAACGTCATTAATTCACCTATTTCTCTTGAATGAGACCCAGCTTATACAAATTAAAAAGAGATCATTTGAAATTTTATAATCATTTCTGTTCAACGGAATGACCATGCTTAGACAGGCAAGGTCCCAAGTTCTTTCTTTCTTTTTTTTTTTTTTTTTGGAAGAATTTCGCTCTGTGGCCCAGGTTGGAGTGCAGTGGCACAGTCTCCACTCACTGCAACCTCCACCTTCTGGGTTCAAGTGATTCTCCTGCCTCAGCCTCCCAAATAGCTGGGACTATAGGCACATGCCACCACACTAGGCTAATTTTTTGTATTTTTTGTAGAGATAGGGTTTCAGCATGTTAGCCAGGATGGTCTCGATCTCCTGACCTTGTGATCTGCCCACCTAGGCCTCCCAAAGTACTGGGATTACAGGCATGAGTCACAGCGCCCAGCCCCAAGTTGTTTCTTAAGTAGTTTAAATTGACCTAGACACAGGCTTTAATTATCACTCTATATGACTCTTGAGAGAAAAGTACTGATTCATATGGAAGCTTGTATTTTTAGCATCTTTTAAACTTTTGTCCATTTCCTACAATGGCTCTTCCAATTTTTTCCACTGGTTTGTTGTGATCCAGCAGAACTGTGTACCTGAATTCTGAATATCTTAGGAAATGCGGCATGTTTTCCCCAGTGTAAAAGTTGTGGCTATTTTGTAGAGAACACTGGCAACTTTATTTTGGTCTTCTTTTTAGAATGCATTGGATATGTTATTGCTTCTAGGGCGATTACTTACAAAAATACTAATACAAATGAAGCTAATTTAAATATACTGTATATTGTTCTTGGCACTAATAGAATTGATACTGACATTCCCATCTTCTTATTATACTCTGTGTTAGCTACTGTCATCACCATTAAAAAAGCAATTTATAACCACAGGCCCACCTTTAATCATATTCCTTATTAGCATTTCCAGTCTTTCCTCTAACACAGCTCAGGTTACAGGTGGTGTCGAGAAGGCTCTCCTGTGTCTTTCTAAACCATGACCATTGCATTATCGCTGCTGTTTTCCTTTATCACTATTATCCTTAGTCTGAACCTCATGCTATTGCAGTTACTAATATCGGTCATTGTCTCTTGCATTGGCAAAGTGCTTTTACACAAGTCCAGCCCCCTTCCTCTAATTAGGAAAATATATTCTAGTCCCCGAATTGACTTTCCTATGTGACTACGTAGAGAGATAGATGAATTCAGAGCTCTTAAGTATATTGGAGTCAAATCTCTCTTAAGTATATTGGAGTCAAATTTCACCGTCTCATTGCTGCTTACCAATTTGTCGGCTTAAGTTTGGTAATGAAAGTTTTAATTGAAGTTTCTCTCTTTATTTGATTTTACATAATTTCTTACTTAATTTCTTACGTAATTTCTTTCTTACCAAAAATCTGATCATTTGGCATTTTCCTGTAAGTTTTAAAGATGCTAAATTTTTATGAGCTCTCTAATCAATAAATTGTAGATTTATTTTATTTTATTTAGTTACTTAGCTTTTGAGACAGGGTCTCACTCTGTCACCCAGGCTGAAGCGTAGTGGTGTGACCTTGGCTCACTGCAGCCTTAGCCTCCTGGCCTCAGGCCATCCTCCGACCTCAGCCTTTGGAATAGCTGGAATTACAGGCACGTGCCACCACATCCGGCTAATTTTGTTTATTTTCTGTAGAGATGAGGGTCTCATTATGTTGCTCGGACTGGCCTCCATCAAACTCTTGAGCGTAAGCAATCTTCTTGCCTTGGCCTCCCACAGTGCTGGGATTATAGGTGTGAGCCAGCATGCCTGGCCTAGTTATAGATTTAACAATAACATTTCAAGAGTATGTGAAAGTTGCCATGAATTACAGACTAGATGTCTTTCTCCTTTTTCTTTTATCTTATTTCATTCACTATAGTCTTTATATCAGTAATAAATACTTTAATATTTCGGAGTTTTTTTAGAATGAAGTTTCCTTTAGTGATCATGATTTTATTGGAACTTATTACTTAAAGATTTATGGAGGTGACAACTAATGAAAAATCTGATACTGATTTCTAATAGTAAGTGTTCCATAAGTTCATCAGCCAGGTCAAAGAAAATTAATAGTTTTAATTAGGAGGTTAGATAAAAAAAGATAAAAATTCTCTTCTTTCTTTTTGTTGGTATCATTTCCAAACGTGAGGCTTAATGCATGTTTTGGAATTTAATAGCATAACTACTATATCGTGTTGGCAATATATCTTTTTAAATACTAGACCAGACCTGTACATTAGAATCCAAGAAACTGACACCTTAAAGAAAACCCTTTTAACCTATCCAGAGTGACCACCCAAGAAGCTGATGCTAAGGATTAATTTAGAAGAGGAAAAGTGACCCTCCAGGGTGTGGGGGAGGCGTCTGTGGGGCTCAGCCACCCCGGTGTGGGCCTTGTCCGTGCCTCTGTGTGATGGAGAAGCTCCGTGTGGAACGTGAGGCTGGAGGCCTCACACCAGCAGGAGCATTTCAGAGATTATTTTATGTTTACTGTTCTTATTAGGGCAGAAAAGTGTCTTAAAATATATTGGGGAAGGTTTCAACAAGAATAAAAACAAAAAAGAGTTTGTAGTTGAATAAGAAAAGCCGATGAACCCTGATGCTCTGCGTGCTTATGTATTTGCACAGCCTATTCCAGCATTTAACGCTGAAGGTGTATTGAGTGAGCCTCAACAGGTGCACACTGAATGAGTTGTTGGAACAATGTGCCCAGCATCTGGTTGGAGCCACAGAGCAAGCCCACAAGGTTGTCAGGGCAAATGACATTACCTGCATTTACTCATGTGCGGAGTGCCTGGAAGTTAAGGGCTTTATGCCTGGCCTCTGACAGAGGAGCCACTGAACCAGCGGCAGGACTCAGGTCCCATCTCCGGTCCAGACCCCGCCCCTCCTGCAGCCACGCCATATTGTCTGCTGCCACTGCAGGCCGCTGCGTGCCATTTTATCATCCACACTTGGGGTGACTACTAATTCAAACTTTATCAATAAATTAATAAATCAAGCTGAAATGTATTCTAACCTTCAGACAGACCTTGCCACATCTTCATAATTCCCTGCACTGCCTGCAGTGCAGGGACCACTCATGGGGCATGGTGGCTCACACCAGTCATCCCAGCACTTTGGGAGGCCAAGGCAGGTGGATCACTTGAGGTCAGGAGTTTGAGACCAGCCTGACCAACATGGTGAAATGGTGTCTCTACTAAAAACATGAAAATTAGCTGAGGGTGGTGGCAGGCACCTGTATTCCCAGCTACTAGAGAGGCTGAAGCAGGAGAGTTGCTTGAACCCAGGAGGCAGATGTTGCAGTGAGCCGAGATCACACAACTGTGCTCCAGCAGCCTGGGTGACAGAGTGAGACTCCATCAAAAATAAAATAAAATAAAATTAAATTAAATTAACAAAATTAAAATTCAAAAAAAATTTTTTTTAAAAAAACAGACCACTGCCATTTCCTTCTAAACTGTTTCCCAGGAGTTAACTATTTGATTTTAAGTAGATGTTAAAATATCTAGAAATGACTCAAATATACATCTATTTTATTTGTTTTTTCTTTTGAAATGCCGTCTTTCATTTCAAAAGAAAAAACAACTAAATGATGAACTGCCAAGGGCCTTGTACTTCCAAGGCTGATTTTGCAGTATGAGAGGTGTGAGTCACTTAACCTTCACCTGAGGCCTGTAATAGTCATTTACAAATGGGCTAAAAGTGGAATCCTATTCCTTCATAGTACCCTAACCACAAAGGACTAAATAGTTACGTTTTTTCCTGTTTTTATCACATGTATGTAATTAAAAATATATATTATTACACAAATTACATATTACATTATACATATATATATATATATATAACTGCGATTATATCAACACAGTGGAATAAAGCCGTGTGTGTGTGTGTGTATATATATATATACATACATATATATATATATATATATATATATATATATATCTTCCCACCCTCATGCACTCCTCTAATGCAAAGAAAATCATTTGACTGCCTATCTAACTTCTCTCCAGTTCTACTTGAAGGACTTTATTATACACATTTATATATAATATATATATATATATATATATCAGCATTTATATATATATAATATATATATAGCTGATTACAAAGGACAGAACACTCCCCAGCTTGTTTACATTTTAATATCTGTATTTGAGAGAAATACTATGGGGCTAATGAATAAATATCCATAGAGTTAAGAGACTCAGAAACAAAATAAGAACAAGAAAACATGCTTTGTTTTCTTTTCCTGTTTTTCTCTACATTCAAACATTATCACAAGGATATTGGTGGCCTCTGTCAACCAATAGATTCCAGAAGTTGAGAGTCTAAGGCACTAACACCTCTAAAAATCAAACATCTTCTAAAACTATGGCAAAATATCACCACTGCAGGCTGCCCTGCATAGTTGCTTTTGCATCGTTGGAGCTTACCTATAGAGATAATTTTTTCATTCATTTAGCTTTTCTTTTCTTGTAACATAAACCTTTTTACACAGCAGAATTTGCCGCTCTTGACGGAGGGATGAATACTTCCTTTGATATTTGTTCTTGTGCACTAGCGTAGTATTAGATGTTGCAGTGAATACGCAATTCACAGCATCGGTAACAAGTCCAGAATATTATGTAATAGCATTGCTGTGGGCGAGAGATCACGTCTAGCTTGGGACTCAGAGGTGCCCCCAGAGCCTGCTAGCTCAGAAGCATGGCATCCCTTGGGGGCTCACTGGAAGTGCAGACTCCAAGGCTCCCTCTCACCTTTTAACAAGATTTATAAGAAATTAATGGGTGTTCGGAAGTCTGGGAGGCACACATCTCAGAGACCCTAGGTTAGACTTTACTAATGACCTAGAAAAGCTCTTCTCACCGTTGCTAATTTTCAGTGGTATGCAAGTTAGTAGAAAAGTCAAGAGTCTGGGTTTCTTTGGCATTTTTCTTGATCTATGAATTCTTGGGGAATGTTAATCATTGTTTGCATTTCTACCTGACGAAGAGCAGCAGAATACAGAACAAACGTCCAAATCTTGACAGTAGTGTGGCCAAAAGCACAATCCTTGGTTTTCTGTGAGTCTTCGTTTCTACCTCTTGGAAGTGTTTGAAATCAACCAGATCTTCCTTAAACATTCACTGTGTATCAGAAAAGAGAGTTTAAGGAAGGCAACTTTTAAGACGCTATTTTGTATACCTCCACAGGTGACTCTATAGCCACCTAGATTATGTTCTCAGAGTATTTAATTACATGACACACAAAATCCGAAATCTCGCCAGCCTCCATATGTCTGTCACACAGCTCCCTTGCAGCTTTGATAATTTAGGAACTAAATTCCTGAGGCTCCTTTGGACTTGCTCAGGCATTACACAGGCCATTTGCTCCCTTTGGTCCAAATTTTCTCACCCTCATGCACTCTTCAGCACTTCCAATGAAACAAAATTATTTTGACTGCCTATCTGATTTCTCCCCAGTCCTACTTGAAGAAATGCATGAACTTTAATCATTGGGCAGAACACTTCCTTTCTTGCTATCTTTTACATAAACTATATCTATTTGGGGTCTTATTTTAGTTACATTCCATGTCTGCAAACATAATGTTTCTGACACCTTGTAATTTTTTTCCTGTGTAAAATGTGAACTGAAATAAAATGTGTCCCACAATGTTGACAAATGGACTCCGTACAACGCAAACATCGTGTGTGCTGGCTTCCAGTGTTTCCTCACAATGGGTGAATTCTCGCAACTCTTCCGCAAACCCTTGCCTAGGATTTGACTGGCTTGTCAAATTCTACAGCATGAAGGTTGGCAGAAAGGTCAAGAGTCTGTGTAGTGGAAAGAACACTGGGTTAATAGCAGTCCTGGGTTCCAGGGCTGTTTCCCTGACTAGCTGTGTGACCTTGATAAAGTGTTGAAAGGTCGAGCCTTGCTGCCTTCTTGACGAATGAAACTTTTCATGTAGCACTTTGAGTCCTGGTGTCAGGGCTCCCCCTGCACCCTCCATCTGAAAACATATCTTTTACGAAAGTTTTATCTTATGTAACTCTGCCTTTTTAATATATTGCCTACTTTTTGAAGGCAAAGAATCTATTTTATCTACCAGTGGAGGGCTCGTACATGACGTTACTTGAGAAATACTTTATTTCATATTATCAGCCCAATTATGTGTTTAACCTCTTGCTGTATTCAGCTGTATCTTGAGTTCACCTTTATCTTTGATACTCTCCTTTGTTACCTTCTCACATGGGTTTTTTACTTGCATAATTTTTCTTCTCATTTAGTTCTTCTCCCTGTAGGAGAAAATCCCTTTTACCTAAGCCCCCCGCCCACCAACAAATTTTGTTTTACATCCAACTTTCTGAGGAAATCCTGCACCTAAAGCTACTTCTGATTTTTCACGTTGTAAAATGCTCTTTCCATCTCCACTCTGCTCTAGGCCATGCCTGGCATAATCCTCCTCTTTGTCTTTCGACATATGCAATTTGTACTCATTCTTTCGGCTCAGGGCTGACACCGTCTTTTCCGTAAGATGTCTCCATGACCTCCCAGACTAAGACTTTTTCCCATTGTGCTCCCCAAGCACTTCTTTACTTGTCTGTTTCAAAAACACTTACTACTTTGAATTGTAGCTATTTTGTTATTCAGTCATCCATCTGTCCACCCATTCAGAAGAAGAAAGCAGATTCTCTGCCTTAGGCTTTACAGTTTCTTTGGGGAGACACTAAAAAAGGGACAAGCTATATTTAAAAAAAAAAAAAAAACAACTTTATCATATATAATCTTGCCTTTTTAATATACTGCCTACTCTTTGAAGACAAAGAATCTATTTTATTTACCAGTGTAGGCCTCGTACATGATGTTACTTGGGAAATATTTGATTTTACATTATCTACCCCTGTTCGTTTTGAGAATGAATAATGTAGCTTGTAATTCATGATAAAGGCATTTCTATTTAACATGTTGATTCTCCACAACTGTCTTTCAAGTGCTTGCAACCTTTTTCCTTCCAAATTCTTAAGTTCTTTTTCTAATGCTGCCCCTTTAATTTTATTTTTAAGAAAATTTTATTTTATTGTGATAAGAACACCTGAGCCCTACCCTCGTAACAACCTAGTTCTGCCCCTTTCAAACCAAGACTGTTTAGCCAACAGTTTCCATTGGCCCCTCAGCTACAAATCAGCCTATTCTATGTTCAATCATTTCTAATTCATTTTTCTACAATCAATAAGGGTCTTCCTTTATAAGTATATTTTATCAAATTATCAGACATACAAGGGAGATGCTCTTAATTCTGCCGATGTCTGTCTTGGTCTCATTTGGCCATTTTCAGTTGGGGAGAGAAAACAAAACTGGAATTAAGGCACACAATGCCCTTCCCTGAGCTACTTGCAGGAAGGGGTCAGCCCAGGGAGTCTGAGGATGGGCGTGGTCTCAGGGTGCAGGGCCAGAAAGCAAAGTGACTGCCAGGACCCAGGAACACTTAGATGAAATTGAAAGCTGGGCAGCCAGGCACGGAAGGTGCTATGGAAGGTGTAGATTAGGATGAAGAATCTCTTGAACAGCAGTTTTCTTTAAGGATCCTCACTGTGGCTCTCTGCCTGAGGCACAGGAACCACTCCCTTCCATGGGGGAGGCTCACCTGGGGATTGTTCTCAAAGCTGGGATGGGGAATGTTCTTCTAGGGACTCTTGCAAAATCAGGGCAGGGGAGTGAAACCTGCCTAGGGAATGTTGGAATATGCCCCGGGGGCGTTCTCTTTGCCTTTGCCACCATGTCGCCGCACAGGGCAAATTCTGTTCTTCCCGGTTGCCCCTGTGAGAATAGAGCGATGTAGACTCCTAGACTTCTTGAAGTGTTCAAGGTAATTGCTCCTCAGTCCCTGTGGGCCATCCTCCTGGTCTATGGAAGCTGACACAGAGCCTACAGTCTGTCCTGTAGGATCAGCAAGCTCCGTGTTCTTGAAGGAAGAGCTGGAAGGCTCACACATCCCTGGCCACTGTCAGAGAAACATGGCTTCCCAGTACTGCACCTCCCTGGTTTCCGCCACCTCTCAGACTCAGGTATCTTTGCTGGTTCCTCAACACCCTAATCTCTGACACTGGATTCCCCAGGATTCTCGTTGGATCCCTTTGCATCCTTAATCCTCTTGGCAGTGATCTTTTGATGATCTCGTTGGAGTTTTCAGTACATTTGCGTGTCCGTAATTTTACATCCCCAGGTCTCCTCTCTTCTTTGAATTTCAGACTCATATAACCAACTGTGTAGACAGCATCTCCAGATGGATCCCTTATGAGTATTCAAAATAAAAAAACATCTTCTTCTATAAATTGTTACACCCACCGCCTTCCCATGTCAGTAAATGGGCAAGTTCAAAAGTCCTGGAGGCATCCTTGACTCTTCTCTTCAGACTCTGTATCCAACCCGTCCAAACATCCTGCTGGCTCTGACTTCAGAACAAATCTACAATCTGTACTTCTCACCACCTCTGCTGCTATCGCCAGGCCCCTAAGCCATCTCCGGTCACCTGAATTACTGTCAGCACCTTCTCACAGGCTTCCCTGTCTGTTCTTCCTCATGTAAAATTCATTCCACGAGACCGTTGGAAGCCCTTCAGTGTGTTTCCCCTTTCTCAAAGGAGAAGACCGCACATCTTTACTCTAGCCTGGTCTCCCGGCCCTGTTCATTGCCCCCTGCCCACCTAGAATCCTTGCTGGGGCCCCAAACCTGCCGAAGCCTCAGGCCTTGGCATGCTGTTCCCACTGTCTGTAACGTTGTTCCCTGCACAGCTGCGAGTCTCACATGCTCACTTGCACCAGGCCTTTACTCAATGCCTCCTTCTCAGCAAGGCCTTCCTTGACCTTAGCCTTTAAAATTACAAGCCCCTATTCCAGCTTTCTTTATTATTCTCCTTTTTTTTTAAAAAAAAAAAAAAAAAAAAAAAAAACTTGTCACCTTTTGACACACAATCCAACTACTTATTTACTTTATTCCTAATCTGTCTTTCTTCATAAGTTTTGTGAGAGCAGGAATCTCTTTATCCCATTGATAATAGCCACAACATCTAGAATAGCGCCTGCCACATTATAGGAGCTAATGAAAAAAAAATCCGAATGAATGTGTTCTGAGTACCATAGAAGGCACTGCAATGAGACACAGGAATTTTTGAAAGCTAACAGCCTACAAGTCATGAAAACACATTGCAGTAATTCCTATGAAACAGATTTACATCAGGGAGCACAGTGGAATGAGCAGCACCTTCTGGCTGGGGGTCTGACCTGAGTTTGAAGGAAGAGAACTTGCCCAGGGAACTTCTGCTGTCACCGACCAGGCACTCCATACAAATGAGCTAAACAAGAGTGCATGGCAGACTCTTCCGGAAGCCTGGTTCTTGGCTTGCTATTGGTTTAGGTGGCCAGGGGTCAAAGGAGCAAGCATATATAGGAATAAAGATTGCTCCTTGAGTACATATGAAGCACAATTCCCTGCATTACTTTGAACTGACTTCTACTGGTCTACGTTTAACCAGGTATCCCCATATTTTAAAAGCAACAGAAAATCATATATCAAAAGAAAGCTTATAATTCATGATCCAAATGTCTTCAATTTTTATAATTTTGTGCCTTTATGAATAAACCTTTGATGTTCTGTTTATTTCTATATTTATAACAGATGCAGGGCAATTTTCTTGGCAACACAGCAGACCAAGGCTGCAGACAGATTTTTCATCCCACAATCCCTGTGTACCAAGGGAACAGCCCTATAAGTAATGATTTACATTTTCGGGATAGCTTCCAGAAGTCCAGCCAGTCAACATGAGGGCCAAATGGTAAACTGAGCGTCCTGAGCCCTCCCATGCCCTGAAGTGAGGCATGTGTCTCAGAAACTGTGCAGACACCTTTAAATGCCTTGTCTTGCTTGATCTTTAGTACCAGGAGGTGGGTGCTACTGTCCATCTTGTCTAGATGAACAGACCTTGGCTCAGAATTGTGTTATGGGTGGCTTTGGCATTCTTCAGAAAGAGATGATAATCTGAATGAGAATATGAAATGTTAAAAAAAAAAAAGGTTATGTGATGGAATCTTAAATTAGGATGTAAGCACTGGCAAAACGGCCACTTCCACCTCCACTGGTGAATCTGAAACATCAGGGAACCCATGAGTACCAATGAGGTCATGGCAGATATAGTGTTGGGGCTAGTCGTATCTGACTTCCAGGTGCCCACAGCTCCTCAGTGGGGCTGGAAGGAGGTGGGCCTGGGGAAGTATCGTTCATCAGTAGCTCTGTTGTTGCAGGTGGAGGAAGGCGCAGGTACGTGTGGGGGGAGTTAGAGCTGCAGGAAGTGATATGTGGGGCTAGCAGGCTTCATTTTCAGCTGAGTGCCTCTTTATCAGGTTATTTCTCTTTCAAGTTATTTGTAATTCAATAGGATACTTGGCTACTGAAACATTTCACAGATTTGTGTGTGTACATATATATACATATACACACTCACACATAGAGATATTACACATACATTTATATACACATAATTATAATAATATATCAAAGTAGGTGATTCCTGCTAACTCAGTAGGCACATGACTACTGTAACACATGGGCCTCCTTTTAAATATTACTCCAGTATGTTAGCGAGTTCTGTTCAGTGATTCATGCAATGTTCCAGTGAAGTGGAGAAGGATACATTGAAGCATTTAAAATATTGAAAAATTCGTATTCATATTTAGAAAAGACCTGTGTGTATCTGTAGGTTTCTAGCTTTTTTGTGTGCAGAAAGCTAAAAAAGGAGCCAAGATTTATGGGCCAAACCTCTGTATTCAGGTAAATGTCAGGAAGCGAAATTGACATATATGGTAGTAGTTAGAAAACAGCCACGTGGTCTTCAAAACGCCTTTTGTCTTAGCAACTTAAAAAGCCAGAAAATTACTTTATTGCTCATATTACTGAAGAAGTTCCGTCTCTGTGTGTGTGTTTGTGCTTGTTTTATTTTGCTGTGTTTTCCCTCTGTGGGTCTCTAGTTTCTATTCTTGTGTCAGCCCTGTAGGCTGTCTTTCTGTGGGTTGTGTGTCTGTATTTCTGCTAGCCTTTGACTATGTAACTGTGGCACATGCACACTTAGTTCCCTTCCTTCTTTCTGGCCTCCCTGCCCTTATTCCCTCCGTTTCCTTCCATCTTACCCACTCATTCTCACTTTTTATCTTTCCTTCTTCAGAGTTCCACTCTAAATGTTCATGCTAGAGAACAGAAGGACATCTGTACTTTATTCATTACCGTACTAATTAGACCTTTATGTTTCCTGGTCTTCGCTTAAAGCCCTCCTAAATTAACTCAATTTTACATATGTAGCCCTGGTTTGAGTGCTTCTGGGGGTGACTGACCCAGAGTAACAAAGAAGCTCCAAACCCCATCATCAGCTAATGATGTTTACTTTGTGAATAAATGAGATCGTTTTCATTAGTAAGGCTGTGCCTGCATCACAAACAGAAATAGGAACTCAGTATTTGATGGATGTGGACATGATGTGTTACAGAGATAATTTTTTTAGGTTGTCCACAATAACCTCCCCCACACACCCCTACTTGTCTGTATAATTAACATGAACTTGAGTTTAGGTACATGAATAAAACATTAATTGCCTTTGTTATTTTTATTCAAGAGTAACTTTGCAGCAGACATTTTTCTAAGTATTTTACAATCACAGTCACTTACTATGTTCCAATGTCCCCATTCAAAATTGAGAGCCGAAATAGAATTTTGAAATGGATTTTGCTAGGACCTGGCTCCTGGTTCTGCATTCTGTTCAGTGACCTCCATTTAAAGGTAAAATTCTTATTTTGTTCATAAAATAACTGAATTTACTTTGAACTCTAACTTTTATGACAAAGTTAACTGTTTTTCCTTTTCTTGGAAGCATGCATACAAGGGTTCCATTTCTTCTCAAACTGCAAGAAGTGTTTACACAGTGCCTACAAGATGCATAGCAAATAGCCCTGACCTCCAGGAGGTCCTGCTATGCATGAGTGGCAGTCAGCTCCCTTCTCCTCTAGGGTTAATTCCAAGACCCCAATGGCTGCCTGAAACCTCAGGTAGTACCAAATCCTATATACACTATGCTTTTTCCTGTGCATACATACCTGTGATAAAGTTTAATTTATAACTTAGGCATAGAAAGACATTAACAACATAATTACCAATAAAATAAAACAGTTATAAAAACATGCTGCAATAAAAGTGATGTGAATGAGGTCTCTCTCTCAAAATACCTTGTTGTGCTATATTCATCTATTTCCAGACTTCAGTTGAGTACAGTCAACTGAAATCATGGAAAATGAAAGCATGGACAAGGCGGGGACTATTGTATGAAGTCAGGGAGAAGAGACTTGGGACATCAGTCTTCACAGGACAAAGGCAGGCATTTGCCAAATCAAAAAAGGGGATGTGGATTACTTGGTGGGGTGAATGAAGCTTCTGCATCATTCATGGGATGATTTGAAAAGAATATAAAGATACCTGCATTTAGGTTTCTTTTTCTTTTAAGGCTAAGGTTTGGGGCTTACCAAACTTTTTCCCAGGGAAAACGTGAGCCGGCATGGTGGGTTCCTCCACTGACCCAGGAGCAGCCTTGTAGACACAGCCCAGGCTGGTGGAAGGAACGAAGGGAGAGGCAAGGGCACCTCCCAGCCCTACCCTCTGACCCCAAACCTGTACTTCTGTGCTTCAGCAGTGCCCAAGTCATTTTTTTGTTTTTTAATTAACCATTTTTTGCAAGCATATTCTGCTAATAAAATTTCTGATTGGTAACGTGATTGCTATTTCAAATTCGATGGAAAACTAAAGGAGAGAACATTTTATTTTCTTCTAAAACTAGATATTTGTGAATATAAAAAAGTGGAATGTATGTGGTCTGATCACATGCTAAGATGATATATACAAATAACGTACAGTATTTTTATCCCCCATGATTGTGGCATTTCACAGCTGTTTTTGCTTTACTTTATTTTTTGGTTAGGGATACAAACTTTAAGCAAAAGAAGAGAATTTAGATTATTCACCAAGTTAGTTAAGGTAAAGTTGAGGCACTTTGAATTCAATTCTATAAAGTCATTTAGCTGGAATATGATCACCTTAGATGATTAAGGTGCTCCTGTTACTCAACCATATTCAATATTTTTTAGCAGATACAATCTATAATAAAATCCAGTACTTATCCAAGATTAACTAAGATGCTGCAATAATCTTCTTTACATGTTTTTTTAAGATTATTTTAAATATTCCTTCCTCAAATATAGTGATGATTTCGGTAAGGCAAATATTCATAAACGATGTGAATTTTATTTTTATTTTTATGATCAAAATAAGATAATTCATGTTTAATTTTTGCTGATACTTTACATTTTATAATGCTGTTTGACAAAATAAATATAAAACCACATATATTTTTTATTACATTATATGCTCAAAAGAAAGTAATTTGAAGTATTACTCAAATTAAAATAACTGTGGGCTTTAATGAAGCCAAATACACTAGCAAAGAAAAATAGGAATAACTCTCTCATTGTATGTGAATTCTTTCTGAATTCTTTCAGTATCTCGATTGTAAAATCCACATAATGTTCATCTCTTAGTATCTTCAATTTTCTAATATTATCTTATAATATTCAACTGTTATTCTTTCGGGTACATCCCTATGATCCATCATAGTATGTTTTTGAAGAAGCCAGATCCTGTTTCTATATTTATAGCTAATCCATGGCTGTACAGTAGCTGAACTGCTCAGTTGATCTCTAGGCACTTAAAAGGGGTTTGGGAGTGCTCAAATGATTTAAGTAAGACACAGCGTCTTTGGCCAGGTGCAGTGGCTCATGCCTGTAATCCCAGCACTTTGGGAGGCCAAGGCGGGCGGATCACGAGGTCAAGAGATCGAGACCATCTTGGCCATGATGAAACCCCATCTCTACTAAAAATACAAAAATTAGCTGTGCATGGTGGCATGTGCCTGTAGTCCCAGCTACTTGGGAGGCTGAGGCAGGAGAATCGCTTGAACCCAGGAGGCTGAGGTTGCAGTGAGCCGAGATTGCG
>NW_016107388.1:3378102-3401843 GCF_001604975.1 Cebus imitator | reverse complement strand
AAAAAAAAAAAGAAAATAAAAGAAAAGAGACACATCGTCTTTGAGTATAAATTGAAAGACATTTATATAGATTAAATGGTATTGCAAATTTTGGTGTATCATTTTGTGTTTTAGCCAATCATCAAACAGTTGTTTCCTTAAAAACTTTGGTCCACGTGAGGATTAAATTATCTTTAAAACTATATGATTATTCATGATCTTGAAGAGTAGAGTTTGGAACTGATCAGTTCATGATGTTGGGGTCATTCAGGCAGTCTTTGTGTGGACTAGTTAGGGTTACATGGCTCACCAGCTTCTGCTGACTTACTTCCTGTTTCTTCTTTGGCTGTCTTGCAAAAACGCATCCTGTGCAGTGGGGGGAAATTTCCTGTTACTCCTCTTACTGTTATTAATTGTGTCTTTTAATGGCTTGGTTATTTTATGAAAAAAAATGTGTGGTAGATGATGTACAATTAATTTATCATTCATAAAACTTTATGGACACACTGTAGCTCTGTAAACATGAGTGTGGTCACAAAGTTTCTAAGACATAGCTGAGAGAGTCAGCTCATGAAGTTCAGGGATTATCCTTGCAGAATGAGGAATAGCTCCACAGTCCTTGCTGGGTAAAAGTGAATTTGTCATTTACAGTGGCCCATTAATTCTCTTAGGAATCACAAGGCCTATTTCAGATGAAGGCACAAGACTGGAACTTTTCGCCACGATTCTGTCTCCTGATTTCCTAAAACTGCAATCCAGTTAGCCATGTGCAGATTGTTTGCATATCCTGCAGCCCAGCCTGCCAGGGGGCAGTACCTGTCAGATGTGAGGGAAGCAGGTCTGAGTGGGGAGACATTGCATTGCAGTGCAAGCGCAGTGGAAGCCTTAGCCAGCTCTGCCGAGAGTCCTGGTGCTAGGCGGCGCTTCAGAGTCAGTCCTGCCTTGAGGCGGGGTGAATATGGGCTCTCCCAGGGAGGTATGGCTTTGGGTTAAATGGCCCTTTGGTTGAGGGCAGTTTTCAGAAGTGAATTCAGCTAAGGCCCATCGGCTCCCCACACTTTCAGCTGGTCGGAAAGTGGTGTACCTGAGTCCTGAGAAGGCGGGGAGTGCACGCCGCGGTATCCACTCACATCTGCACCTTTCCAGCTTGAATCCTCTTATATTTGCTTTGTATATTAAGGTCATTATCCACCTGTACTTATCCCCAGTCCCTTCATCCTTGCCAAGTTCCTCTGCTGATCTAGACACTTTACTTGTTTGCATGACTCAAATCCTCTGAAGGTCACCATGACCTTTAGATTCTCTGGCTGCTAACCTGTTGATTCGCTAACAAGTTTGGGCCAGAAAAAGTAAAGAGATACCCCAGTGGGTTGCTTGGGTTCTATATATATATCCTGTTCCAATATGTCATAAGCCCCCAGCCCTACAACTTCCAGTGACCAGGGCTAGTGACTCCTGCCAGGATGGCAACTACCTTCCTTTCCTGCTGTCTCTCAGCACAAGAACCCAAGTGACTGAGAAAGGGGTCTGAGCTCAAAGTTGAATAGGACTCTTGCCATGTACCCTAGTGGAAGCATTCTTCCCTTGGGAACCAAGATCCTCAGACCCACAGGACCTAGATTTGGGGTAATAAATGTACAAATGCATTAAGTAGGTCACTGGGAATTGTGGTAAACCAATCTCCTCCTAACTGTACCTTTTTTGTTTTTGGATCCTTGTATTCAAACTGCTGAAGACATAGCATTCTCTAATGATTTTTTTATTGGGCATGATACCTTCCAGGAAGACACTCACCGTGGCAGGCGTCACCTCCAAGCTAGCCTCTCAGCTGTGCCTCCATGAGGCCATTTCACTGCTCCATCAGGCTAGCAATCTCTGGGCTGTGTGGTGTGATAGAATCAGTGAATCTTGTGATTATAGTCCCACAGTTATTTTCCTAAGTGGGTTCCTTGGTCCGGGGAGATGCATGGGGATTTCCTGTTGGCAGAGCAGACACTCTGCATGGCGTCTGGTAGACAGTGGTCCTGGCTGAGGCTCTGAAGGCAGAGAAGGCAAATTCATGCCCAGAATTCATGTCAGCTCCAGTCAAGTTCAGTTACTGCCCCTTCTACAGTGGAAGGGTCCAGTGGTTGGCTGGTTTCTTCCAGGAATGCAGAAATGGGGCCATGTTGGGAGGATTCATTGTCAGCATTGATTTCTTTTGGAAGTAGATCGGACATTAGGCTATGGGCATAGCTAAATCAGTCTTAGTGAGAGCCTGTGCTGCTGGGCCTGTTCAATGCCCGCCACCAATGCTACTCCATCAGTGACCCTACTGGGCCAGCCCTGGAAAGGTTGAAAACAGACTAGACAGCTCTACCTGGCCAGGTCGTTCTGCCTGTAGGTGGATTCATGCCTCCTCTGGAAATGCTCTTCAGTGACTGCTCTCACGCAAGATTAAGACCTTCCCATTTCACCCCAAGTCTCCCAAGTTCACCCACATGCCCCTTCCTCAGACCTCCTTTTCCCTGATATTCCAGTTAGACCCTTCATCTCCTTGTCCCTGCCTAACCAGTTAAGCTCTTCACTTTGTCCATGGGCCCATATGTTTTCTTACCTCAGCCACTTTTCTCTCCACACAGAGTGGAGAACCAGCCGCGCCTGTGCCTGGCCCTATAACTCTGCCTGTTGGGAAGATTTCTTCTCTCTGCTCCTTTCAGACTCACCCTTAAGTTGTGACCTGCCGACCGTCTTCAGACTGCGCTCAGATGCTGAGATGACCCATGAACGAACTAACTCCTCCTTCTCTTTCCTTCATAGCGGGTATTCCAAAGCCTGTGCATGCCCTGCATGGGGTAATTGAGGGTGAGGTGCTCCCGCCACTGTGGTGGATGTTGTGGGTCTTAGCTGCCTGCTCGTGGAGGTTGCTTGCTCCCACTAGACTTGCTTCAGCTGAATCTTAGACCTTCCTTTTCATGATGGACTGTTTCTGGGCCTGCTTGACATTATGACTCGATGGCTCTAACAGGATCCAGTTCACGATGGTCGGCTCTGACATCATGGTCAAGGACTTTGTCTCTACTGGGGTTGTTTTCATAGCAGTGCATATGACATACCTTGCTCCAGTCCCCTGTAGGTCTGCATTGTGATTTGCCTCTTAGACCTTGCTGTGAATTCCATCGGCGTCTTTTCCGACCACAGTACCCCTAATCAAACCATTGGCTTTACCCAGTTGTATGGTCCAAGCAACAGGGCTTCCCACACTGCAGCCTGGACTTGCTGTGCACAAAGCGGCCTTGTCTCTGAATGTGTGATTCAGAGCGGTAGTCCCTAGTGTGGAATATGCTATCCCCAGAAACTTAAACAGCCAATATGGCACTATGTTTCCTTCCCAGTGGTGGGAAGCGTGAGATGTAATAATTGGTCCTTTGTTACAAGTGGGCACATGCCAGAATGTCCCAGACCACTGAGCTCCTAAGCACTTCAATGATAACAGTGTGCCCTGAATCTTTGCTCGACTTAATCTTCCATCTCTCAAACACAGATGTCTTCTCAAAGTCTCCAAAATACTTGCCACTTCTTGCTTCCCTGTTCTCATTAGCATGGTATCATCAACAAAATTTGCTAAGGGGATGGTGTCTGGGTTATCCAGCTTATCCGGGTCCCTTCAGACTATATCCTGACAAAGGACAGCAGTTAGCAAGGCCTTCAGCAAGATCACAGCTCTGTACTCTTCTCATCATCAGATGCTAACAACTCTTGGTTCTGCTTCCTGACAGAGATGGAAAAGAACACACTTACCATGTCAGGGGCTGCAAAACATGCATTTGTGTCTATGTTAATCCACTAAAGCAAAGATCTCATATTTTGGCATAACAGCTGCAGTTGGAATCAGCACTTGTTTAACTTGACGGCAGTCCACTGTCAGCCTCCAGAAACAGTCTTATAGGGTACACACTGGTTAATTAAATGGAAAAAAAAGATAAAGACCATCAGCCATGCATCCTATAAGTTTTAAGGATGGTACAGCTTGAATCTCTCTTATCTGAAATGCTTGGGACATAGAAGTGTATTTGATTTTGGATTTTTCAGAATGTGTAATATTTGCATATATATGAGATATCTTGGGGTTGGGACCCAAGTCTGCACAGGAAATTTATTTATGTTTTATCTACATGTTTTACACATGGGCTGAAGTTAATTTCATGCAATATTTAAAAAAAATTTTGTGCTTGAAACAAAGTTTTGACTGTGTGTTTTGCCTGAATCTGTCACATGAGGTGAGATGTGGAATTTTCCATGTGTGGCATCATGTCAATGCCCCCAAAATTCAAATTTTGGAGCATTTTGGATCACTAGATTTGAGATACTCAACCTGTACTAATGTTTGCCATTCCATCCAGAATATAATGTTGAAATCTACTCTCTGGTAACAGGATGAGAGAAGTTTTAGAGGATTTCATTTGTGGATTTCACTTTATTAGCTCTTAAACAACCAGCCAAGAAACCAATATGTATCTGCACCAGTTATACATGCAGAGACCAGTGGTACACCCATGAGAAAGATCTGTGGAGCCAGGAAACCCAGTGGGACAGGGCTCCATTTGTGATCTGCCCCCACATCCTCCCTCTCTATCCAAGGGCCATGATGAAGCTTCGGACCCTAGGTATCAACTTGGACGGTGAGTGCAGCAGTCCTTGCATGATCGTGCAGGCTTTTTCCCCAGAGTAATTGTTCTCTAAATAAACGACCATAGGTCCTTAAGAAAAGAGACTATGGAGAACATCACCGTTGGGAACATTCTTGAGAGGACATGGCTCTTCTCTTTCAATCATTGGGTTCTGAGTTTAGCAACAGCCTCAGGCACAGAGACAAAAGGCCAAGGATGATGGATTTTTACTGGGATGGGTTTCCTGACCTGTGCAAGGCATCTAGCCTAGAACGTCCACTTATCAGAATCTTTTGATCCTTTCTTTATCCTTTGCAATGGCAGTTCTGGAATTGCTGATTAGTGTGGGCCATTGTTTGTCTAGGCTTTCAGAAGCCAGTCTGGCCTAGGAGATGGCTTGCACATCAACGTTCTTTTATCCAAGTTAATCTTCCATACCTTGGGTCCAGTACTTTCAGGATCCAGCCTGTCTGTACACTTCTAGCTCCTGCCAAGCGTATGAGCTAGATGCTGCAGCTCCTTTTGCCCCGGGTACCGTTCCTATTCTTAGAAAGCCAGATGTGGTGTGTTGAATTTGGTTATTGTTCAGGGGGCAAGGAGGGGAGTTGGAAGCATGTATTCCTCATCTCCAGTATGATTCAGGGAGAAGGGGACTAATCGTATGGCTCAGAGGGTCCAGGGCACTCTCAGGATTTAATATTTTTTAGTGTGTCAACCAAAAGTTCCAGACCCTGTCACCATACACAGTAGACATTTCAAGTTTAACGTGCTCCAGTCCGAATTCCTAATCTCCAACCCTTGCGAATCTTGCTTCTGCAAGTCCTACCCATTTCAGCAATGGTAACTACATGATTCCAGTTTTTAAGAAAAACCTTGTGGGCATCCTTGATCCTTCACTCTCTTTCACATCGCTCATCTAATCTCTCATAATTCCATTTGCTTTCTCTTGCAAATATCTTCAGAATCTCACCAGTTCTCACCACCACTGCTAGTACAGCCACAGTCCAAATCATTTATATCTCTTATCTGGTTTATTGCCATAACCCCTGACCATTCTCCTTGTTTCTAACCTTCTATCTGCAACCTGTTCTTATCATGGAAGCCAGAACAGTACTCCTAAAATACAAATCATCCTGTCACTCTGTCAAAACACTACAACGTCTTTGAATCTCACTATGTCAGAGTTCCTAAAATGATCTGTAGTTCTCAGCACAATCTGAATCCATTATTTCTCTGACCTCATGCCCTTTTATTCCTCCTCCCTCCCTGTGCCTAAGCCTCCATGTTCGCCTTCAAATGTGCCATACACAACACTGTCTCAGGACATTTGCACCTGCTGTTTCTGCTGCCTCAAATCCTGTGCCCCCCATCTCTGCATTTTCTCCCTTACCTAACCTCCTTCAGATCTTTACAGAAATTTAGCCTTCTTGATGGCGCTTTTCCTGACCACATGGTCTAAAACTCTGATCCTTTGTTAGCATATATTTCCTCTTCCCTTTTCTGCTGTATTTTTTTTTAAGGCAAAATCAATCAGGACATAGGCATAGGCAAGGATTTCTGCTGTATTTTTTCCCAAAGCAAACATCTTTAAACATACTATGTATTTTACTTAATTTAATGATTTTCTATCTCCTTTCCCCATAATAAACCTCTAGGAAGAGAGACATTTTTTTCAACTTTCTTCAACGCTATATCCTTAAAACTTAGGACATTGCTAAATAAATGTTTATTTAGCACTTATTACATGTTTATTGAATAAGTGAATATTTCCAAAGGTATATAAACTGGAAATATAGCACTGTCCATATACATTGATTTTGCTGAGTAATAGTTGAGTTTCGTTTTACCTAGACATATGCAAAAGGGTTTAAAAATCAGTGGCATTAATTAATAACCATTATTCTAAGTATAGATTGCATTTGTTTTAGAAATGTGGTATGGAAATGCAAATTAACACAGACATGATTCTTCAAGTAATTTATGTATTTGGGTAATTAGGCCAAATGTACACATGGATACCATTGAGAACAGCTGCAAGGCAAACTCTCAACCAAAAAACAAAAAGAATCACCTCTCTTTAATCACGCCTCATCTTATATTTATAAATGAAAAATGCCTGTTCTTTCCTACGTCAAGGAAAATTTTCTCCATCAGTATCTCAAAACAGTGGTCATCCCTGACTCCACCCTCATGTATTAATTGTGCTGGTTTTGGACGTTATGTATGCACTTTCATTGCCTAGATTCTTTGACTCAACCATATGTGTATGGGGTTCATCAGCATAAAGGAAATTTGATATTATCCTGTAAGAAAAAGTTGAGGACTGTAATTCTAAGCCAAATAAAGTTCAGCAATTGGTCTCTACAAAGTAAGATCATAATTTGGAAAGCTTTTTATGTTCTTCCATCATCGGCTGTGTTCACTCACTGGAGAAGTCTGCTCATTAAATCATTGAGCAGTATGATGTGGATAGTTTTAAGGTTAGTATTACATAATTATAGATATAATTTAGGTCCAGACTGCCTGGGTTCAAATCTTTTCATTAATAGCTGCTTTATATTTGACATATCAACCTCTCTGAGCTTTAGAGATGTAATAGCAGCAACCTCAGGATATTATTACAAGAATTCAGTGGACTGATATGTGTAAATCATTTAGAACACCCCCTGGCACATTGTAACTCACTAAATCTCACCTGCTATCATTGGCTCGCCTGGGTTTAGAACCTACAATTAAAGTCAGGACCTTTGACTTTGAGTCTGTAATACTTTTGGTAATCAAAGAAATTTGCAGCTCACATTGGTGGTACATTATACCAGGCTGCAAATGCACCTGTTAAGACTCTTTTTTTTTTTTTTAAGTAACACTTTATTGAAGTATAACACATATCCAGAAAAATGCACGACTTATGAATGTCTCGCTTTATGAGTTTTCACTAGATGAACATACCCATGAAACCACCACCAGAACAAGGAACTGGACTTTATCAGCACCCCAGCCATCTCTTTCATACCTCCCCCAGCCGTGACCCTCACAAAAGTAATCACTGTGACTCTGCCCCCATCAATTCATTGTGCTGGTTTTGGACGTTATGTATGCACTTTCATTGCCTAGATTCTTTGTCTCAACCATATGCGTATGGAGTTCATCAGCATTATTTGTAGCAACAGTTGCCTTTTCCTCATGGCCAGTGTATTCAGGGGCATGAATATTCCACCATCTTTTATTCATTCTGCAGTCAAAGGACTACACAATGTTTCCAGTTTGGGAGAGACCACTGCTGTGACTATTACTGAACATGCCTTTTTGTGCATATATGGACATGGCTCTTTCAGGTGCGCACTTAGGAATGGAGTGTCTGGGCCATGGGTAGACATCTATTCACCTTTAGTAGATACTGCTGAGAAGCTTACAAAGCAGCCATATGGATTTACCTTTGCCAGCAGTGAGTGTTCCAGTTGCCTGAGCTCCTTACCGACATTTGGGGTTTGTCGATCTTTTCATTTTAGCCATCCCAGTTGGCATGAGCAGTACCTAAGTGTAGGTGTTTGCATTTCCCTGGAGATGAAATAATCTGAGCACGTTTGCATTTGTGCACCGGCCAAAAGTTCTTTTGTGAAGTGACTGCCCATGCACTTTGCCTAGTTTTAAAATTGGCAGTGTGTCTTTTCTTATTTATTTGGAAGAATTCTTTATATATTCTGTATAGAAGTTATTTTTTGATGTAGGTACCTCAAATACCTTCTCCCACTCTTTGGCTTGCTTTTTCTCTCTTAATGGTCTTTGGAAAACCATATAGCATGACATACATATAGAAGAGCATGCATATCAAGAAGCAGGGCTCATAGCTCTTCACAACCTGACAGTGCTTGTGTGAATGGATGGAGAAATAGGATATTAATAGGAGGCTCCCCTTACTGGTTGACAACGTCTGGCAAATAAAAGTTTTTCATTTTAATGTGCTCTGATTTGTCAGTGTTTTCCTTTAAATTAGCGTTGTTTGTAAATTGCTTGAGAAATTTCTGCTTATCCTCAGGTCACGAAGATATTATCTCACATTTCCTTCTAGAAGTTTTATTATATTACAGTGCAAATTCACAGTCCTTCTGGAGTTGTTTATTGTATATATTGTGAAGTACAAGTAAAGGCATCTTTTTTTCAGATAAATCTACAATTGATTGAGCACCATTCACTGAAGAAACAGCCCTTTACCCAATGATGCCTTTGTCATCAATTTACCGTATACGTGTGGGTCTCTTCTGGACCTGATAAATGGAATATCTGTGCTGTGCCAGTGGTCTGGTTTTTTTTTTTTTTTATGTTTGCACCAATAATACCTAATCTCAACTACCACAGTTTTATGATAAAGTTTGACATCCAAAATTGTAAGTCTTCCAAGTTTGTTGTTCTTTGCCAACATTGTCTTTCCTCTTCTTTATTCTTTTCATTCCCATAGAAATTGTAGAATTAACTTGTTAATGTCTAAGAAATATCCCCTGGAACACTGGTAGGAATTGCACTGAATCTAACAGATAAGAAAGGGGAGAGTTGAAATTGCTATACTGAGTCTTTTCATCCATGAGCACATTACATCTCTCTCTTTATTTAGGTCTTCATTAGTTTCTTACTGTGTTCTTTATTGTGTATAGGTTTTGTACATCTGTTGGATTTATTTCTAGGTGTTTCATATTTCTGCGCTATTGTACATTTTAATTTTTATTTTCTAATTGAGTGTGGCTGGTTTATAGAAGAACAATTAACTTTTGAACAGTAAACTCACCAAATTTACTTATTTTTAAATTGTTTGTGTAGATTTTTTTTGGATTTCCCTCAAACACAATCATGTCTCTGCAAATAATAATAGTCTAATTTTTTATTTTTCAATCATCATATCTTTGTTGTTTTTTTTTTCTGTCAATCTTCTTAGTACTAATTCAGATTCATACTTCTTGGCCCCTTTCAATGAATCTGTGGTGTTCTGTCTGATTAGAAGAAATCAGTAGGAATACCTGTTATGAATTCTCCATGAAAATGTTAGAGCATGTAAGTGTTTTCCTTGGACTCAGAGGCTCACGATCTCTGTTTATTTTTGTATTTTATTCTTTTTGGGATGCGTGCACAGAATGTATCTATTGCTGAACCTACATTTTACAAATATGTTACATATCTTCTGAAAACTGCATTGAGAATCTATTACAATAGTAGACAATTTGAAAACTCTAGATTTGGCAGACTCACAGACTAACATATCTTTTCTGAAACCTGAAAGGTCAACGCATTTGACTTCTAAACATACTTTCAGCACAGATTTGATCACTAGTGTTATCTAGTGATGGTTTGCTTCTATGATTTTTCAAATAAAATTTCAGTCAACTGTTGTCATCAAAGGAAATACCATTTCAAGTGAGAATTCAAGTTTCTAAATAGAAGCATTTCTCAAATATGTAATCAAAAAGTTTCAGGTAAAAAATATAGATCTTTTAAATATATTTTAATACAATCAAAACCTGAAAAGTATGGAGTTGAAAGATATTTTCTGCACTGATAAAGTTCCCTGGGGAATGTTCGATGTTTAAAGCAATAGTTTGATTGAATGGAACAATAAATGCAGGGCTGAGTGTATTTTTTCTCTTTCTTTCTCATCTACTAGAAAAATATAGATAATAGAGCTCATTTATTTCCTTAACATTTCAGAGCTCCACAGATGGGAAAACACAGCCCAGTGGAAATGATTTCTGGCAACCTTGAGAAGATATGTTAGCATTTTGTGGCATTTCTCTCAGTGACATGTAAAGCATGGCTTTCCCTCATTGCAGTGTCACAGTGAAGTGTCACAATAAAGCCAAAATAGTGTGCCCTCAGGGAAAACTAGGAAAAGGGACCATTTTCCATGCACACACAAAGGGTAATATTTATTATAAAGCCTTTCATTTTAGCTCCAAATGCTGCCTGGGCCGTGGGTATTTTCCGGTGGAGAAATGCACAGAATGTGAGACTTAAAGCAAATGTTATGTGTAAATCTAATGCAATTTATGTAAATATAAATAATATGTTAAAAAGTAGAATGCATTTATGGACATACATGCATGCGTAAATCTCTGTAGCGTGCCAGGGAGAAAGCTTGTGAGGCTGCAAAGTGACAGCATTAGCTAGTGTTGATGGAATCCAGAGAGCCCTGAGCTGGGAGCCAGGACAGTTCCATCTTTACCTATTTCTGTCACTACTAGCACAGATGTTATCTCTTTTATCCACAAAACCTGTGGATATAGAAGTTATTATTCCCATTTGGTAGATGAAGAATTTGATGTTCCAGAAATGTAACTATCTATTGCAGATTACACAGCTAGTATTACCTAACTAATTTCACATACTCTTATTATCAAATACAATAGTTTATTATAAGCTAAACTTGTAGTTGTGATAAAAACCTTACATATCCTCTTTATTCTACACTCACACAGTTATTATTTGGACCCAAATATTGAACTTGATTTTTATGGCCATCAATTGCCATCTCATTAAGTTCATGCTCCTGTCCCAGGCTATGGACGTTTTGGGAGCATCTTAGTTATATTTTTCTAGGTGTTTGTCATTGCTGTAACTCAGCATCTTCTTCAGATTGAATGATTGTTGTGTATATCCTCACTCAAATCACTGGGCAAGTTCCTGTGTCCAGAACCTTTCCTCTAGTTTGAGAGATTGCTATTTCATCCAGCTTCTACTTTAAACAGCTGTCGGATGCACACAGAAATTACCCACATCTATGTCTTGGTGTGGTAAAAATGGAGGAGAGGGCGAGAGCTTTGGGGAGTTACAGACTTGAACTCAAATATTGGCCTCACTATTAGCAGTTAACGTGATTCTGAAAGTGTTGCTTGTTTGTATAAGTAAATTTGGAAGATGATATTAACAACACACAGTTTGTAAGGCTCTCAGTGGTAGTGTGGGTTCAGGCCCATTCATCGCCCCAGCTGTCAAAGAAAGAAATGACTTTTTTTGATGACTGATATTAGCCATCCCCACCACGCGAGGTCTCTGTGATCAATGCTTCCTGATGCCAACAGATAATCTCCTCTTTCTACTTCTCTCCTTCCTCTGTTCTATTATGGTAAGAACATGCAGCATGAGATCTCATTTTTAAGTGTACAGTACACTGTTGTTACTGTAGGTTCAGTGTTGAACAGCAGACTCTAGAGCTAATTCATCTTGCTTGACTGAAACTTCATGCCTGTTGATTAGTAACTCTCATTTCCCTCTCCCCAACCCCTGGCAACCACCATCCCACTCTGATTTTATACTTCTGACTATTGTAGATACTGATAGTGCACTCACTCTGTGTTTGTCTTTCATTTGTTTGGCTTATTTCACTGAGAATAACATCCTCAAACTTCATCTATATTGTTGCATATCACAATATTTTTATTTCATTGTATGTATGCACCACATATCAGTTTATCATTTATTCATGGATATTAAGGTGGTTTCCTTGGCTATTGGGAATAGTTGCAATGAACATAGAAATGTAATGAACATAGAAAGCTGGGTGAATGTTCCTCAAAAATACAACTACCATATGATCCAGCAGCCCCACTTCTGGGTATTCACGCAACAGAATTGAAATCAGGATCCCAAAACATTTTCACTTTAATACCCCTTGTTAGCCTTTTCCCCAATACCAACATTATGCTTAAATGACTGTGATTTTTAGAATCCACTTCTTTTCCCTGCTTTAATATCTGAACGACATAGGAGTCTCTCCCATTTGCTACTAATCTTGGCTCATGATAATGGCTTAGTGATCTTAGTTTTATATTTTGTAAGGATTTTTTTGGTGGAAATTCATTTGACTTAGGGTACTTGAGCTACTTTAGGGAACCTGTTTAACTCTCTTCAAGAGTTTCAAGAGGTTTGTAGAGTTTCTGTAGGAACTCTATGCCCCTTTGGTTTGTGTCTTCTGCCTCCTTGTTGAGCCCCTCAAAGCCAGTCTCCTTTGACAAAGAAGGCAAGCATAAGGGTGTTTCTGCTCCTCTGTACTGACTCTCACTACATCATAATCTACGGTGTAGATGTGCGTTTTCCTTGACAAACGAGCAGAGGCAGTCCATGCAGGTAGGTCCTCACCTTCTGCCCAGTTTTCTTTTTTCTTTTTTTTTTTTTTTTGGACGGAGTTTCGCTCTTGTTACCCAGCCTGGAGTGCAATGGCGCAATCTCGGCTCACCGCAACCTCCGCCTCCTGGGTTCAGGCAATTCTCCTGCCTCAGCCTCCTGAGTAGCTGGGATTACAGGCATGCACCACCATGCCCAGCTAATTTTTTGTATTTTTAGTAGAGACGGGGTTTCACCATGTTGACCAGGATGGTCTCGATCTCTTGACCTCGTGATCCACCCGCCTCGGCCTCCCAAAGTGCTGGGATTACAGGCTTGAGCCACCGCGCCCGGCCTCTGCCCAGTTTTCTTATCACGGCGGTGTGTGCTCTTACAGTCATCTGGTTATTTGCTCCATATTCTGTACATGGTCCCTTTAAATTTGGGCTCATCAGAGAAGTTTTGTGAAAGCACATTGCTTGATTTAGGAACTTCATTCTTCTTTTACTTATCAAGGTGATTTTTAATTTTATACTTTTAAATCTTCTTAAAGACATTTTCAGCTCTTGAATTATATCTTCTTCCAGAATCTTTTTTTTTTTCTTTCTTAGAAGAAATGATGCTTTTTCCCCCCTTGGACATTTTTGAATCTACTCTTCTAAAGCCAAGAGTTCCTATGTGACTATAACTGAGTCATTTTCACGAATAGGCCACCATCTTTTGCGTTGATGTTTGTAAAATAATGGTTTAAGGCCTTTCTTTATTTAGGTAATATTCCTGAGGATTTTAGTCATCTTTTAGAGATGGAGTAAGTCCTATGTTTTTACTCTGAATCTAGGATTCTCTCCCCTGGATCTTTTCATGTAAAGCTCCACATTTTTCTTCAAAATACATTTAATAAATATCTCTCATAGACTCGCAGTTGGCTAAACCCTCTGATTTTCATGGATCTTGCCAAGAGAATGTTTGTCTTAACTTCACACATAGCGTGATCTGCATTAATTCTGAGTGAGCTATATGTAGGAAATCTATTTTGAAAGGGCCACCCTCAGGAGCATTTCCAAATAAAACCATATGAGAACAGGAGTGAGGATAAACTGTTGTCCATTTTTGTGAAATCCAATCTTATTTCTCCTCCTTTTATTTGTTCTATGTGCCAAGTGAGTGAGAATCAGGAGGCAGAATGCCACGTAGCATCTTTTCACGTTTTGTGCGTTAGATGACTGGAGACGAGCAGACAGGAGGCTCATAGTTAGCCCCTCGCTCTGTGTGCCTTCCTTTCAAGTCAAAGCCCAAGATGTGTGCCATTTCAAGTTTGAGCCACAACTGTGGCAGAGATAAGCAGTTTCAGTAGCAAACAACTATTTGAGAAACTTTATGATTTATCCATACTGGACACTTTTTTTTTTTTTTTGTATCTGGTGGTATATTTTTCACATTAGCTGTTTCTTAGGATTAGCAAACCACTGCAAATCTTGTTTCATCCCTCCCTGGGTATTTAGTGTAGTGCCAAGCAAAGCACAGATTAACATATGCTTACTCAGGATTAAGGATGATTTAAAAAAAAAAAAATCTTCTGATAGGCAGTCAAATAGAATCCACACAGTTCAATGGATTCCACAGATGGGACGTTTTTGTTAGTGCCAGTGACTAACCCTAAACCTCTAGTCCCAAGTTTCCAAAGGCTTTAGGTTAGATGGCATGAAAGTCAAATGTCAAACAGCAGTAAATGCTCGTTTACCATATTCTTAATTTGCCTCAATCACTACAGTGTTGCCTATGATTGCTCCATGGCAAAGAAGAGGAGAGCTGAAGATCAGGCTTTGGGGGTCCCCGTCAACAAAAGGAAATCCCTGCTAATGAAGCCCCGACACTACAGCCCAAACGCAGACTGCCAAGAAGACCGTGGTGACAGGACGGAGGACGACGGCCCACTGGAAACACACGATCACTCTACCGCAGGTAGCATGAAGGACCGCCCAAACCCGACCTGCTCCCTGGCTCTAGGGACTCTGTCCTCATTCATGTAGAGCATGTGGCTTGTATGGTTGTAAGAGCATATTTAGATTTGGAAGCAAAATCAAACATTTATTTTACGTGACATTCATTTATTGAGGACTCATTTTAAATCAGTAACTGTGGAGGGTCCATAGAGAAGAAACAGAGGGTCCTTGCCCTATCCATTTTCAAAAGCAGTGGATTGAACTTCACCTATTTTTGAAGAAAATACAAGTTACTAAGTCTCAGAGTTGAAGAGCACTTTTTCTTCCTAACAGGAAGAATTTTTGAAAGAATTTTTTAAATTCAAGGGTATATTTAAGCTTTAAGACACCTTCGCAATGATCAAGTTATGTACAATGTTAATGAATGATTATAATATATATAATATATTACAGCTAAAACATTTGTTTTTTTTATTTTTTAATCAACATGTATGGTATTTACTCCAAAATAACATGAACCAATACAACTGGTCTGTGACCTTAATATTTTTAATATTTTTTGAATAAATGCTTATAGCAATTGACTACAGAATCAACCTAAAGTTGGCAGATTAGAGTCTTCTTCAGAAGGACACTGAAGGAAAATGATGTCTTATAGAAAAGATATCACTGTGCCCATTATTTCAAAAATAAATGATTTGTTTCCTTTTAGGTACACATTTTAGTTCATTGATTCGCTTCTTCACTTATTCATCAAACACCCTTTGTGTGCTAAGTATAATGTGTTTAATGTTTCAAAACTTCAGGATTTCTTTCCTCCCCACTGTTATTCACTTTAGTTCCTGGTAGTCACGTGCCTCTAGGAATTGGAATATCATTAATCACTTTCTGCAATGAGGCCGAAGCTGAGGGATGTGCAAAAAATCTCAAAAATTATAGAAAACAATTAAGATCTGAAACTTGACTTAGTAGAAAATGAAACTAGGTATATATTCTATTAAAGCTAATGTTTTTTTCTGAATGTGAATTTTAAAGGAATCAAAATACTTTGCTACTTAAGAAGAAGTGCTAATTATGCAAACAAAAGGCAATGAGATTCTTATGTAATAAATTTTTATGATATATAAAATTATGGTTAGCAATAAGAATTAATAGAAAAGATTTTAAAGCATAGTTATGAGTGAGCATAGATCTCAGGTCAGAATCATCCTGGATCCAGTAATATTGGCTTTGAAGTAGAGTTGACAATTCTGTGGTTGAAACAAAGTTGTATTCTGATTTGAAGGTGTTTAAGTAAATTATTTGACTTTGCTGCATTTATCAGGTGATTTAAAGCCTCATAGCTCATCTGCAAATTATAATTACACTTGACTTTTTTTGTTTCCTTGGACCGATCAGTTTTGTTTGTTTTTTGTTTGTGTGTTTGTTTTGTTTTGTTTTGGTTTTTGAGATGAAGCCTCACTCAGCCGCCCAGGCTGGAGTGCAATGGTGCGATCTCGGCTCACTGCAACCTTTGCCTCCTGGGTTCAGGAATTCTCCTGCCTCAGCCTCCTGAGTAGCTGGGATTACAGCCACGCCCAGCAAATTTTTGTATTTTTGGTAGAGACAGGGTTTCACTATGTTGGCTAGGCTGGTCTCGAACTCCTGACCTGAAGTGATCACCTGCCTCAGCCTCCCAAAGTGCTGGGATTACAAATGTGAGCCACTGCTCCTGGCTCAGTTTTACTTGTTGATTCATGAAAATTTGCAGGTTGAATCTAGTATTAGGGAAAGTCTTTGAATCATTTGTGGTTAGACTGCAGTATAATGCCTCTAGCTGACATTAATTAGTCAAGTATTTAAGAAAGTGTGTGTGCTTTTGCATCAGCATGTTCTTGGAAGTGCTGTGAAGACCGACTGCATCTGGTCGCTGACTTGCCACCTTCTATTGTAGTTTGTTGATAACTGTACGTGTTTAATATTAACCAAGTGAATATGTTGTCTAGATGTACTCCAGTTAAACATACAGTTACAAGCACTGATGGGCATCTATTTGCAGGTTCACAAAAATAGGTTAACTATTTTTATACTTCATATTAGAACCACTAATAATAATAATAATGAATATGCTAAAATTACAACAGGGGTGACCATTGGTTTTGAGTTCTTAATATATTCCAGACATATAAATGGTATCATTTAGTCCACATAATGCCACCAGTGTGTGTGATTATGGGCACAGTTGTACAGATGAAATCACTGGGGACTAAAGAGATTTGACGCTGAAGGTAATGCATCTTATAGGTGTTAGAAGGAAGATAATTGGGAAGCAATAGGAAGGACTGGCAAAATAATTATTTCCCAGCTAACTGTGCTGTGTAATTCAATTGTCCTCACGCAATGACTACCTTCAGACTCCAGACTGAACAAATTTCCTACAGTGTCAAATCATGAAGTCACAATTTCCGGTAATGGCAGGACCCATGCCTAGTCAAAAGAACAAAGATTCTAAGTTGCCTTCAGCCCTCTGAACAAGTTGCCCCCAACCCTCCTAGGAGGAAAGAGAGCTGAGTTAGTGCCTAAGCCAGCATAGGGCTTTTCATCCAGTCTCTCATTTACTCTGGGTACCCCAGGGTATTTACCTGGCCAGGTATGTGCCCAATGATATCATCTGCAACTGGGAATCTCAGATGGTGAGAGAAGGGCTGGTGCTTAGGAAGAGACTGAGGTCAGGAGCTTCAATGCTGCAAAGTTTTATTCTGTTTTATGGCACAAACTTCATCCATATCCTCAAACTGCTGTCTTTCAAAACAATCCAGGTCCCTGTTAAGGGGGATAGATGAAAACGTGGACAAGCCATGCAGTTACCTGTTCCTTCCTTGGGAGATGAGCTTGCACATACTACCAGAAAGGAGGAAGAGCAATAAGATGGGCTTTCCTGACACAGGCGGGGAGAATGAGAGTCGCTGGAAGGAAGATGAACCAAGCCCAGATATGGGGTCCCCAGCAGCATAACCACAAACTCCTGGGGAAACCCGTCACAGTCATAGAAGTTTTAAGGGCTGGAAGAACACTTTTAACCTATGTTATCTTTCAACAGATAGCAAATAAGGGGTAAACCGCTCTGCTTTCAGAACTTTGAAAGATGAATTCATTTTTCCAAGACTTTTATTCCCAGTAAAATGTACATATTCAAGAGGCCTGGAAAACCGATTTACCTATAAAAGGAACCTCGCTAGTTACAGAAACAGAACTGAAATCCAATTATAGTAAAATCCAGTTACCAAAGGAGACAAACTCAAAATATGTTGTGACTTTCAGAGGATGTTTTAAAGTTGTATCATCTCAGAACAGCCAGCATCTATTCCAGGATTCATTAGTATCTATCTGTAGGATTATCAGAAAACTCGGAGTGGAGGTCTTGGTTTAAAATAAATAAACAACCGTGAACTTGTACGTATCAGGCAGAAGCATTTACTTTTCGCTCTAGAAAAGCATCCCAGCTCCAGCCCCTGCTCCCTCCCCACACTGTAAATGTGCTCAGGATGGAGAAAGTCCTGGACCCGTGAACAGTCTGCTCTCTGGCTGTAACCCTTTGGTTATGCCCCGCCAAGAGCTGATCCTAGAAATTTTCTGACCTATTAGAGTTTTGCTGTTAAGAAAGTTGAGGTTGATTCACTTGTTAGTTTCTATTTTGTTGTGTTGTTTATTTTATTTATAATGTCAGCATCATCGTTCTTCTCATTGAAAGTTAGCTGACAATTGCATTTTAGTATCTTCATATAAATTAATACTCAAACTTGGGAAAACCATGAGCTACTCGTGTTCTTAGCCATTGCTCCTAAGGGCCTCTGTGTTTCCAAAACACCGACCAGGACATTCAGCCTCTGTGGCTGTGGGACCTGGAGCGATGTGCCCTGGCTGGCCACGTGGTCTCAAGCAAGCCCTTCCCTCCATAGAACTGCAGTTTCCCTTGTGTGCACTGGAGTCGAAAATGCCTTTCTTGTGCTTATTGTGACAATGAAATGAAATACACAGCTGAACACCAGGCCAGAAACAAACAATTTGTTGTCCTAAGAGGGATCCTTGGACTGATCCAATCCAGTCATCAGATCATTGGATCTTCTTTGTTTTGAAGATGAGGACCCAGTCTCAGGTAATCAAGGGTCTGTCCAAGGTCACGCAGCAGGCAGTCCAGGCCAGCCACACCACCTCAACCCCCTAGAGATTTCTCCTTCCACATCGTACATTGCACACTCACTCCCAGTCTCCAAAGGCAGCTGGTGAACATGGCATAGTGTGCTGGGAGTGGGGATGAACTCAGTTGAGTCTTCTCGATAGTGGGACCCTTGAGGGTCAATGTTAGTAATTATCCTGGGTAAAAAACAAGCCAATCTTATTTATGATAAGGGTTGCATACAACCCATGCCGTGACTAGCTTCTAAAACAATACCTGGGGCAGGGACAAGAAAGCCACCCTTGACTGGATACCTGTTGGCTATTCCTGTGCGGCCCCTGCAGGGTACACAGGGTGATAACTGTTCTCCTCAATGCGTCATTGGTGGCGCCAAGCTCAGGCGGGTGACGCAGCCCCAGTGAGCTCACAAGAAAGGGCGCCAGGATCACAACTCAAGCCTGGGTCCACCTGATGCTAACGACAGGGCTCTTTATGTTGGTTCAGTGGCAGAGGCACTAAATACATCACCATGCCCCCAAGGAAAATAGACACAGGCAGCCCGAGAAAATGCAGGCAGCCCATCACAAAGCTGGGGGAAACAAGCACCCCATCCCAGATCTCTCAGCTTCCAAAGCAGACTCAACTTTTTTTCTTACGGCTCCAGTGAAAGCCTGGGAGGGGGAGGATGTGGAAAGTTGGTTTACAGATTTGCAGAACATCCCTAGAAACCCGCACGTGCTGTGCACGTAGGCACCTCTGTCGGTGGGGCTCCTCTTTTTCTGAGGAATAATTAATAAATATTTTCTTTTAGCATATAACAAACAGTTGAACCAAACAATTATGTAAACTGGAAATGACCCAAAATGCGAGCAGTTGGCAGCAGCACAGTGAAATGCATTGTCGTGCACATGTGCGTTTTTGTCACTCCCGCCTCTCTGGTGATCTGCACTTAATAGGAATATTTTAAACTATGTAGCTAAGCAACAGAGGTAATTGTTGCTTTCTAGAGCTTTTGTTAGTACTCTAACACAGCCCAAATATGCATAATTAGGTATAATGTCTATAAATCATTATCGTACACATGTGGGTAGTTAAGTGCAGTGAGAGAATAGTTCAATGAATTGAGCATATTCACTGAAAATGCTTTTTATTTGTTTTCTGTAGTTCATAATACTTTAAAATTATCATAACCCTTTACACTTTCTCTTAATAGCCAACTGTGATATTAAGAAAAACTTCATTTGCATTTTAGACTGTGTTTAATATATTATTTAAACCTGGAGTTCCTCCGATATGAATTCAGGAGAGAGTAGACCATCCTATCAAATATTATGTGCCTGTTTATCCAGCCTCTTTTCTAGGAACTAAAATGTTAAATTTTTCAGTTTATGTTGAATAGATCCCAACAAAAGACTGCACCCTATAATCAGCATTATTTACAGGGGCTAGTGTTGTGACTGAATTCTTCCCTTCATCCAAAAATGCTTTTAGTTACTATGGCAATATTTACTTGATCCTGGCAGTCCAGTGTTGATTTACGGAGATAATTACCAGAAAGGAAGATGATGGAGATGTATTTCTGAGTGTCCTTGTCGGAGACAATGTTTATAAAAAATTAAATGAGACCAAAAAGACACATTGTCTTCCACACAGACACCCTCTCCGTCAGTGCTCATACCGGATGGCTGTGCTTTTCTTCCCTCCAGAGATGTTTATTAGCGCAGAATGCACTGCTCTTGGTGTATTTAACAGTTTTTAATGGGGCTTCTTATCGGGTGCTTCCCATCCCCCCACCCTGCCCTGGAGACGCAGAAACAGTCCTCCTATTTTTTGGATGCCTGGGGGCTGTTGCAGGCACTTCACAGCCTGGTGTTCGCTGGGCACACCCCACGTGTCTGGGCTTGGGCCGGAGTCACCTATGATTCCCCGTCCTCACTTGCTGTGTCTTGCACTGGGATGGGCTTGGGTGGGCTGATTGTCATCTGTACACTCCGTCACCCCAAACTGGCCACTCCCGGAGCAAAAGGGGTAGCGGGCACCCAAGGGACTGTCCTGGACAGCAGGCATCGGGTGGGGGGCTTCTCAAGGGGTGCCTTCACATTCTGGACCCAAAGCAGCCTGGTACTTAGAACAACTGGTTACCTACTGTCCAGCACCCTCCAACAGCCCCACCTGGTCTCATTTTCTCGTTACACAAATGCAGTGAGTCATGGACCAGAAAATGTGTTACTATTTAAGATACGGTTTGATCATGCTAATCTTCCTGTTTGTGTTTCCTTCAATATGGAATTTTAGGCTGACACTTACAAAGGTAAACAGGAAGTCTTGAAAGTCTCAGGAAGATGTATTTTGCTTCTTAGCTAACATTCCATGAAATCTGAAAGCATGTCTGAGAAAGACTAGGGAGTAGAAAACATGAACCAAATGGCTTGAAAATACATTGACATGCTAACAGAGAAGCTGATCAATATTGCCTTTACGGTGTATACTGTTATATATATTTGATTTTCTTCTGGTTGGCTAAGAGTTGGGAATATAAGTACAGCAGCAATAATTTCACATTCAGCAAACACTATTATCGTTAAGTATCTACTTCTTGTCTTGGTCAGCACCCCAGATGCACTTAGCTCTTAACATGTTGGAAATTATAATAGCTCATTTCTTTTGACACAATTCTCAGAATATTAAGGTCTAAGTTTTCTCTTAAGAGGATATGTGTTTCTCTCACCAATGTTTATAAAATTAATAGAGATGACATATGACACATACTCTGTATGTATATGTGTACATATATGTATGTGTGTATACATATGTATATGAATACATATGTTTATATACATGTAGTTTGGTGCAATTTTCCTAAAACATTTTTTTTCTTGCTCTCAAATATTGGTTTTCTTTTTCCATAGAGGAAATTGTGATAAAATCTATGGATGAAAGTCTTCTTTCAACTGCACAAGAAAACTCCAGTAGGAAGGAAGACAGGTACTCTTGTTATCAGGAGCTCATGGTCAAGTCTTTAATGCACTTGGGGAAATTTGAAAAAAATGTATCTGTTCAGACCATAAGTGAAAACGTAAATGACAGTGGCATCCAGTCTTTAAGAGCAGAGAGTGATGAAGCAGAAGAATGCTTTCTGATTCATTCTGATGATGGAAGAGATAAGATCGAGGACTCTCAGCCACCGTTCTGCTCCTCTGATGACAACGAAAGTAACTCTGAAAGTGCAGAAAACGGCTGGGACAGTGGCTCCAACTTCTCAGAAGAAACCAAACCACCTGGGGCCCCAAAGTATGTTTTAACAGATCATAAAAAAGACCTGTTGGAAGTTCCTGAAATAAAAACTGAAGGTGACAAGTTTATCCCTTGCGAGAACAGGTGTGATTCTGAAACAGAAAGGAAAGACCCACCGAATGCTCACGCGGAGCCCCTGGATGGCCATGCCCGGCCCTCCTTCCCCAGTGTTGGGGAGGAAGATAGCGAGAGCCTGGCAGCAATGACGGAGGAGTGTAAAGACCTGGAAAAGGCCAAGGGGAACTTAAGTTTGCTGGAGCAGGCAATTGCTCTGCAGGCTGAGCGAGGTTGTGTTTTCCATAACACCTACAAAGAGCTCGACAGGGTCCTGCTGGAGCACCTAGCCGGGGAAAGGAGGCAAACCAAAGTTGCTGACATGGGTGGAAGACAAATCTTTAACAATAAACGTAAGACACATTTTTGCATTTATTTTAGGAATAAGAGTGCTTTAGGGTTTGGAAAAAAAGGTCAGATTTGATTATTTTTTCAGATAGCTTTTTGACAATTTAATGCAACTTAAAAGTCAATTTATAATTATAAAATAAACAATTTCTTTCTTTTCCCCCGCTCTCTAGATTAACCTCCAATCAAGCTGTGTTAGTTTTGGAGTATTTTCACACATGAGAAAAGGTTCATTGCATCTATTTCTTTTAATTTAACTGCTTTTTAAAACTGCATCATACCTTTAGAAAGCACTTTATTTGACACTGTTGGAAGTACCTCAGTGTTTACTGGATCTTAAATCACTTATTGCCAAATCAGTTCCAGAAACTTAACTTTTCTTTCCCATCCTCAGTCTTGGATTATCTAACTTGTAATCCAGGCAGAACGCTCTGGTCCTTTTTGGGATAAACCTGGCTGTTAAGGTGTTTATGAGACCGGCTATCCAACTCAGGTCCTATACATCTCAGGGCCAAACCTGAATGAGAGAGTAGATATGCTTTTAGGAGACTTTAGAATTGTTCTTCAGACCTTGGGGAAACCGCGTCTCTCCTTCACTGAGGCATTTCCCTGCTCCTTCTCCCCGGAGTCTTGCAGCAGATGGGCCTGATGCTGTTTCCAGCAGTCTTATGGAGCTTCCCAGTGGCAGTCCTTAGTGCCTAGGCTCCTTGATCAGGATGAGTATTTCCCGATCCCATCATCATCAGTGCGCCATAACTTGTTTTTCCTTTTTCCATAAGTTTCCAGGTGATTATTGGTCCCTCTGAAACCTGAGAGGCACAGATTTAGGGAGAGGAGTACCTTAGAAAAAATCAGGGCAGTGAACTCAAGGAGCTTACAAGAATAACATGTTAGTGTGGTTGAGAAGTTCTGATTGCTGAGAGTTATCCAGAAACAAATTGTATATTTGGTCATTTTCAATCCATTTTAGCACTCACCTGCAATCTTGACAAATGATGTCTTGCAGCTCAGAGCTGAGGAAAGAAAAAATGATAAAATGGTGTCATGTAGTGAGGAGCGAGGTAACGCCATGCGAGCATCCTGCAAGGGTTGCAGTGGGGACAGAATATTAATGACTAGCCTGTGGTTCAGGACAGGACGCTGTCTCTAGCTCTGTGCACTCCCACTAGTGTGCAACTTATTGTATTTAACTTTCTAAGTAAACTACAAAATCAGAAAAAAGATGAAATTTAC